>NW_024582912.1:286543-289567 GCF_018398535.1 Haplochromis burtoni
CCCGGTTCTCCGAACACACCTGTTGTTGACGATTAGTATAGCTGGATGAAGTAATGTGAGATCACTGGGTGGCTTAACAGGGGCTACGCATCGATAGTAGAAACATTGATCGGCAACCCTTTGATTGGTCGGCGAAAATGTCGAAGGAGCGCGCTCAGTATTTTTCGGCAGCAGAGCAAGAACTCTTGATTGAGGGATTTCAGGAGTTTCAGAGTTTAATTAAAACGCAAGGGAACACTGCAAAGGCTGCAAAAGCAAGGAGAGAGGGCTGGCAGAAAGTTGCTGACAAATTAAACTCGTAAGTAATATATAATAATAATAATAATGGAGTGGATTTATATAGCGCTTTTCAAGGCACCCAAAGCGCTTTACAATGCCACTATTCATTCACTCTCACATTCACACACTGGTGGAGGCAGCTACAGTGTAGCCACAGCTGCCCTGGGGCAGACTGACAGAAGCCAGGCTGCCATATCGCGCCATCGGCCCCTCTGGCCAACACCAGTAGGCGGTAGGGTAAATTTATTATATTATATTACATAGCGAGCTCAAAGTTGGCGCGATGATTTGATCTTGGATGTGTCATTTGATCTTGGATGTAGTAAGCGAGGTACGAAGAACGGACCCCTGTTCTCAGCGTAACACACCTGCCTGCCTCCCTGCCCAGCACCTCACTGTGAGTGAAAGCGAACTGCTTTAGCATCACCCGGACCTCGGTTTTTGTGGAGATTGCCCTAGTCAAGCAGAGTGCTTTATAGCTTTGTTTTCTGCATTACTAGTAGTAGTTTGGTCTCATAGTTCTTACCTGTCACAGTGTGAATTCAGTTACAAGTTCTTAGTGCTGAAATCCTAAGTTCTTGCGTTAGTAGATTTAATTCAGAGGCCAAGTGTTTCCCTCTTGCCCTTTGTTCATGTGTAGTGTTTTATTTTCGTTTTCCACCTTCACCATGTGCTACTTGTAGTGCCCAAATAAATTGTTTTTTTTCCACTGTACCTTCCGAGCCTCAGTGTGGTGTCTGCATTTGAGTCCACTTCCCTGCTTTTGACCGTCTGGTCATAACAGAAGGAGGGATTGAATTGAATGAAGTTCCCCGCCCCCCGAGCTTACCTCTCATTATACCTGAGAGGGTAAAAGCACTTAACATTCAGCTTTCTCTATTAGTGATGGAGAATGCTATAACAGAGTTTATCCAGGTAACATGTATGTATAACATTGCATGTGACAAATAAAGGCTTGATTGATGTGTGTAGACATAATTTAGTCTCACAGACACACCCACAATCGACCAAGGTTGAAACTGTTTGGAAGAATGTGAAAAGATAAGACATATGTCTCCAGTCCATCGTTATAAACGACTGTGAGTGAAAAAAATTGTATTTAATATGTTGCAATTGTTAAACGCAGAAAGATTTATGTGATTTTGCTGATAGTTAATCTTTCTTGATTGCTTACTACTTATCAGGATATAATCAGATATCATTTAAACCAATATAACAAATAAAAAAAATATAATGATTCTAATAGCAGGCCCCTCACTAAAGACCTGTATAGAAATGGCCTTGGAGGCTGT
Source organism: Haplochromis burtoni (assembly GCF_018398535.1). Lineage (NCBI taxonomy): Eukaryota > Metazoa > Chordata > Actinopteri > Cichliformes > Cichlidae > Haplochromis > Haplochromis burtoni. Next base: position 288,115 of record NW_024582912.1, read on the forward strand.
TTGTGAAAAGGATGGGGGAGGGAGGAGGATTTTTCTATTTATTTATATTTCTTCTGCCTGTGCTATCATCCCTCAACCATCAACTTTATTTCTCTTACTAGCCTTTACTTTCATCTCCTCGCTTGGTCTAACTCAGACTTGACTCTTTCCCTGCATACCCCCACTCTTCAGCTACTCTACTGTTTCTTGTGTCTTCTCATCTGTTTTCTTTCATCTTCTCTCCCCTCCAACCTTCTCTTTATCTTCTGTCTCATTTTTTGCTCTCATTTTACCATCCACTTACCTTTCCCACTTTTGAATTCTAACATCTTTGTTTATGTTTATCGTTCCATTCGTATGTGTTTTGGTCATCTCATTTTTCCCAGATTTCCTTTCTATCTGATGTCCTCTGATCTGTTTTATTTTATCTGATAATTACTTTTGCTAAGATTCCCTTAGTTAATTTTCCTTTATTTCCTTTCCTTACCGCTTTTTCCTGTTGCCTTTCCATAGTTTTACTCTTCCTTGGCACCATTTTATTAATAATATCTTTTACCATATCTTTTCTACCTTTCCTTCTCCTTTTTCTGTAAGTTCACCTCTTTTTATTAGTTTCTTCTCCCTTCTCATTGTTCAATTATTTTTCTTTGACTCTTTTTCTTAAATGTCTAACATCTTTGCAGTGTCCTCATTAGTTTCCTTTCCCCACTTCATCTTCATCAATAATGTTTCCTGCACATTTCCATTACCTCAAGTATCTTTTCTTCTTACCCTTTCATTGTCATATTTCCTTTCCTGCATCATATTCTGATTTGTTTTAGCACGTTTTTCAACTTTTCATTATCTGTTTCATTTCTTTTTCACCTTTTCTGATGTGTTGACTTTCATTTTCTGTGTTACTTTTTTTATGTTCTTTTACTTTCTATTTTCTAAAATTTGCTATTTGATTTCCCCCACTCATATCCCTTTCCTTCATCCTTCTTGCTATGTTTTTTTTCTTCTTACTGCTTCTCACCTATTTATTTTCCTCCTTCTACTTCAACTGTTTTCTTTGCTACACTCCACTTTTACATTTTTCCTTATTTTGTGTCTCCCACTTTTTCATATATGTTTCCTTCCCTTCTTTCCGTTTTCACATTTCCTTTCTTTTTCTCCTGCCTTATTTTGTTTCCTTTTCTCCTCCCCTGCTTTCAGTCAGTGGAGGGTAAATAATAGAGAGGTGATGATGGCCATGCTGTCTGAACCCCATCCATCATACGGCCACTTAATGCCCACAGCTGTCACAGTGTACACCAGTATGTGTCTCAGAACATCTGGGTATGTTGAGTCAGCTTGACTGCGTGCGTGTGTGTGTGTGTGTGTGTGTGTGTGCGTGTGTGTGTGTGTGTGTGTGTGTGTCATTTTTACAACATTTATAACATTAGTAACTCACAGAAGGTTACCAAAAATGTAAACAGTAATCTAACATCAGCGC
>NW_024582912.1:296921-307665 GCF_018398535.1 Haplochromis burtoni
TTTAACGATCAAATAAGATCATATTTAAGATTAAAGCATTAATTAATGGCAGGACTTCTATGGGCAGTCTTGTAGAATTGGAGTCTGGTGGTTTGGAGGAAGTAATTACTGAAGTTAACTAGACTCTAAATAATAATAATACTGAAAGTAGCTCTAGATAACATTGCAATTTTTTCTTGAGTGATTTTTTCTCTAATGGTTACAATTTTAATTGTGAAGAAGTTCATGAAGTCATTACTAGTTAACGTTAAAGGGATGGTTGGCTCAACAGAGCTCTGACTTTTTGTCAGCCTGGCTACAGTGCTGAAGAGAAACCTGGGGTTGTTCTTATTTTCTTCAATCAGTGATGAATAGTAAGATGTTCTGGCTTTGCGGAGGGCTTTCTTATAAAGCAGCAAACTATTTCTCCAGGCTAAATGATGATCTCTAAATTTGTGACACGCCATTTCCTCTCCAGCTTACGAGTCATCTGCTTTAGGCTACGTGTTTGAGAATTATACCACGGAGTCAGGTACTTCTGATTTGAGGCCTTAGTTTTCACAGGAGCTACAGTATAACACACACACACCCACACACACACACCACACACACACACACACACACACACACACATAATAATAATATACACGTAATATACACAATGTATTATAACTAGAATACAGGGAGTGCAGAATTATTAGGCAAATGAGTATTTTGTCCACATCATCCTCTTCATGCATGTTGTCTTACTCCAAGCTGTATAGGCTCGAAAGCCTACTACCAATTAAGCATATTAGGTGATGTGCATCTCTGTAATGAGAAGGGGTGTGGTCTAATGACATCAACACCCTATATCAGGTGTGCATAATTATTAGGCAACGTCCTTTCCTTTGGCAAAATGGGTCAAAAGAAGGACTTGACAGGCTCAGAAAAGTCAAAAATAGTGAGATATCTTGCAGAGGGATGCAGCAGTCTCAAAATTGCAAAGCTTCTGAAGCGTGATCATCGAACAATCAAGCGTTTCATTCAAAATAGTCAACAGGGTCGCAAGAAGCGTGTGGAAAAACCAAGGCGCAAAAAAAAAAGAAAAAAAGTCAACGGTGCAGAAAAACCAAGGCGCAAAATAACTGCCCATGAACTGAGAAAAGTCAAGCGTGCAGCTGCCAAGATGCCACTTGCCACCAGTTTGGCCATATTTCAGAGCTGCAACATCACTGGAGTGCCCAAAAGCACAAGGTGTGCAATACTCAGAGACATGGCCAAGGTAAGAAAGGCTGAAAGACGACCACCACTGAACAAGACACACAAGCTGAAACATCAAGACTGGGCCAAGAAATATCTCAAGACTGGTTTTTTTTTTTTTTTTTTTTTTTTTTTTTTTTTTCTTTTTTTTTTTTTTTTTTTTGTGTCCCGTTTGGATCTTTAGCATCAGAATTGTTGTCTTAAGGCCAAGAAAGATGCCAAGCGGATTTATTTTACCAAGTGGATCATCATGGCCTTGCCATATTGGTCCATTTGATTGACCTTTATTATAATTATGAATTTATTTTATTTTCAGTTGCTACAAACGGGACAGACATGACTGGGGGATAGGACAGGGAGAAAGAATGAAAGAAAGAGAGGGAGAGAAAGAAAACCAAAGGGGAGAAGAGACGGTGAGAAGGGGGGGAAGAAAGAAAAAACAAAAAAAAAACACCTGGGTCACCTGTATGGAGAAAAAAAACAGAAGAGAAAGCAAACAACAAAGAGCAACATAATAAAAAAACACGCACCATCACAATAAACTAGCTAGCAGTAGATATCAGTAGATACTAAATAATAAACGATATTGTGCAGCACGCAAGATAGACAGCGCACAATGTGCTTTGAGGCAGCAGCCAAGAAAGCTGTAGTCCGCGTCTGTGAATACCCGTGTGTACACCTGTGTGCAACCTGTGTGGATCAGCATGCTTGCATTCCAAAGGTTTCTCCATGTAACGATCTGCTAGGGAGTGTGGGGAGCCACAGCCCCGTCCTCCAGGGTATGAAGCAGGTATGGAGGAGATCAAAACTCCAGACATCCAGAGGCCCCCAGAACACAAGAGACCAAGGAAGACCAACAGAGGGGCAGCCGCGCCACTGTCCCAGAAAGAGCTGAGGAGAGTCCCAGATGAGGGTTCACTCAGCAGCCGCGGAGCAGAAGCCAGGGGGAGTTGCGTGACGCGCCCGTGAGCTCCGCCGGCAGCCAGCTGCTGCCTGAGTGACCGAGCCCCAGGCCGAGAGGCCGGGGGCACCCCACCTCCGAAGTGGCCCGAGCGAGCCCCAGGCTCCAGGCCCCGATAAGCGGCCGCCAAGGAGTGAGCCGGTGTGTACCTCGGACGCCCACCCCCAGACACAAAGAACCACCAACGCACCGACACCTGAGGGAGTCCGCCACTGGCAGGGGAAGTGGTGGTAGGGGGAGATAGGCCTCCAAACCTTGGAGGGCCTGAGATGTCCCCAGAGAGGTGGCGTCTGATACCCAACCTGACATATAGACACAGACATACAGGCACACACAGACACAAACATCCATTCCCACCCTCATGCTCTCATATGCACTTACTCCACACTCAACCAACGTGGAGACAGACATAAAGAGACGCTGTACACACGATCACACTCCCCAAGCGTACTCTACAAACCGGGTCTAGGTGCCCTTGCCCCTGGAGGGGGGAACTGCACCCAGACCCAGGTGGTGTTACCCTTTTCCCTGCGGTGGGGAGAAAACAAAAAAAAATAAAAAAAAAACAAACCCACAACCCACCAGGCAGACCGCCCCGACTCCGAGCAGCAGGGAGGCCCCACACTCCAGACCGCAGTCGGACGGCCAACCCTCCTCCTAGCCCCCCCGCTCCAGCAGGCCGCAGAGAATGGGGGTGAGAGAAGACTCCAAACCTCCCTCCACCCGCTCATTGTAGTGTTGATGCATGTGTGCTAAGGTGCTATTTTATTATCTCTCTTGCTTGTTTTTCTGTTTTCTTTGAATTACAGTGGGGCAAAAAAGTATTTAGTCAGCCACCGATTGTGCAAGTTCCCCCACCTAAAATGATGACAGAGGTCAGTAATTTGCACCAGAGGTACACTTCAACTGTGAGAGACAGAATGTGAAAAAAAAAATCCATGAATCCACATGGTAGGATTTGTAAAGAATTTATTCGTAAATCAGGGTGGAAAATAAGTATTTGGTCAATAACAAAAATACAACTCAATACTTTGTAACATAACCTTTGTTGGCAATAACAGAGGTCAAACGTTTACTATAGGTCTTTACCAGGTTTGCACACACAGTAGCTGGTATTTTGGCCCATTCCTCCATGCAGATCTTCTCGAGAGCAGTGATGTTTTGGGGCTGTCGCCGAGCAACACGGACTTTCAACTCCCGCCACAGATTTTCTATGGGGTTGAGGTCTGGAGACTGGCTAGGCCACTCCAGGACTTTCAAATGCTTCTTACGGAGCCACTCCTTTGTTGCCCGGGCGGTGTGTTTTGGATCATTGTCATGTTGGAAGACCCAGCCTCGTTTCATCTTCAAAGTTCTCACTGATGGAAGGAGGTTTTGGCTCAAAATCTCACGATACATGGCCCCATTCATTCTGTCCTTAACACGGATCAGTCGTCCTGTCCCCTTGGCAGAAAAACAGCCCCATAGCATGATGTTTCCACCCCCATGCTTCACAGTAGGTATGGTGTTCTTGGGATGCAACTCAGTATTCTTCTTCCTCCAAACACGACGAGTTGAGTTTATACCAAAAAGTTCTACTTTGGTTTCATCTGACCACATGACATTCTCCCAATCCTCTGCTGTATCATCCATGTGCTCTCTGGCAAACTTCAGACGGGCCTGGACATGCACTGGCTTCAGCAGCGGAACACGTCTGGCACTGCGGGATTTGATTCCCTGCCGTTGTAGTGTGTTACTGATGGTGACCTTTGTTACTTTGGTCCCAGCTCTCTGCAGGTCATTCACCAGGTCCCCCCGTGTGGTTCTGGGATCTTTGCTCACCGTTCTCATGATCATTTTGACCCCACGGGATGAGATCTTGCGTGGAGCCCCAGATCGAGGGAGATTATCAGTGGTCTTGTATGTCTTCCATTTTCTGATGATTGCTCCCACAGTTGATTTTTTCACACCAAGCTGCTTGCCTATTGTAGATTCACTCTTCCCAGTCTGGTGCAGGTCTACAATACTTTTCCTGGTGTCCTTCGAAAGCTCTTTGGTCTTGGCCATGGCGGAGTTTGGAGTCTGACTGTTTGAGGCTGTGGACAGGTGTCTTTTATACAGATGATGAGTTCAAACAGGTGCCATTCATACAGGTAACGAGTGGGGGACAGAAAAGCTTCTTACAGAAGACGTTACAGGTCTGTGAGAGCCAGAGATTTTCCTTGTTTGAGGTGACCAAATACTTATTTTCCACCCTGAATTTACGAATAAATTCTTTACAAATCCTACCATGTGGATTCATGGATTTTTTTTTTCACATTCTGTCTCTCACAGTTGAAGTGTACCTCTGGTGCAAATTACTGACCTCTGTCATCATTTTAAGTGGGGGAACTTGCACAATCGGTGGCTGACTAAATACTTTTTTGCCCCACTGTATAACCCAGAGGGCAGAGTACCTGCAAGACGGGCCAAGAAATATCTCAAGACTGGTTTTTCTAAGGTTTTATGGACTGATGAAATGAGAGTGAGTCTTGATGGGCCAGATGGATGGGCCCGTGGCTGGATTGGTAAAGGGCAGAGAGCTCCAGTCCGACTCAGACGCCAGCAAGGTGGAGGTGGAGTACTGGTTTGGGCTGGTATCATCAAAGATGAGCTTGTGGGGCCTTTTCGGGTTGAGGATGGAGTCAAGCTCAACTCCCAGTCCTACTGCCAGTTTCTGGAAGACACCTTCTTCAAGCAGTGGTACAGGAAGAAGTCTGCATCCTTCAAGAAAAACATGATTTTCATGCAGGACAATGCTCCATCACACGCGTCCAAGTACTCCACAGCGTGGCTGGCAAGAAAGGGTATAAAAGAAGAAAAACTAATGACATGGCCATCCTTGTTCACCTGATCTGAACCCCATTGAGAACCTGTGGTCCATCATCAAATGTGAGATTTACAAGGAGGGAAAACAGTACACCTCTCTGAACAGTGTCTGGGAGGCTGTGGTTGCTGCTGCACGCAATGTTGATGGTGAACAGATCAAAACACTGACAGAATCCATGGATGGCAGGCTTTTGAGTGTCCTTGCAAAGAAAGGTGGCTATATTGGTCGCTGATTTGTTTTTGTTTTGTTTTTGAATGTCAGAAATGTATATTTGTGAATGTGGAGATGTTATATTGGTTTCACTGGTAAAAATAAATAATTGAAATGGGTATATATTTGTTTTTTGTTAAGTTGCCTAATAATTATGCACAGTAATAGTCACCTGCACACACAGATATCCCCCTAAAATAGCTAAAACTAAAAACAAACTAAAAACTACTTCCAAAAACATTCAGCTTTGATATTAATGAGTGGTCATGTGCTAACAGCTGTCTAAATGACTCGGGTAAAGTTTGTAGCATGCTTGTTGTTTTTGTCTGCTTCCACTTGTCTTTGCACTAGGATGATGTCGGCGTAAATGTGCAGTCATATTCGATGTGTCATTTCAACGAGATTAACCTGAAAGCACTAGTGGGAACACAACGAATATGACTGCACATTTACGCCGACATCATCCTAGTGCAAAGACAAGTGGAAGCAGACAAAAAAAAGCAAGCATGCTACTAACTTTAGCCGAGTCATTTAGACAGCTGTTAGCACATGATTCTCCTTATGCTGCTGAGAATATAGCCCAGAAGAAGCGGATAGTATAGCTTTTATTTTGGAAAGAGCCATTTCTCTGTAATAAACTCTCTTTTCCAAAGATGAGTGATTCCTCAATCAGATACAGGGCTTGCAATATCGCTAGCCCGACGTCCCGGAGCTAGCGATTTTTTCAGTCGGGCTACCAAAATCTATCTCTTCCCTGCCCGTCGGGCTATTGTAGGAAAAATATATGTCAATGCTTTTGCATTCTTTCAGAAATGTAGCTGGGTAATTATGTCATTGGCATCGGTGAGCCACTGTCAATATGTGACATATTGAAATCGCGTTTGAATTTGCGCTTGTTTTTTGCTTTCACTTTGCAATCGCTGCGAACTGTGTATAGAGAGCGACAGCACTGATCTGTGAGTGATGATAATTTGTCGCACCAATTCCTCTGACATCGTCTTATCTAATCGTTAGCTTACTATGCAAACATGACAAGTGAAATCTCCCGCAGCAGCTTAAACATGTGAGAGGTTGATCGCGCAGAGAATCGCTGAGCTTATGTGAGTGCGTGTGTAAAAGCATATATATAATATATATATGTATCTTACATAAAGAAAATACAAGATTACAGAAATTTATACCACAGAGTTTACATAAAGAGCAGCTGCAGTCTAGCAGTGTGAATCTGTGAGTGTGTTTTTTTCTATAAAACAGAATATGAGTGAAAGAGGGGAGGAAAAATAAAGAAATATAAACACAAAGAGGAAAACTGAAGAAAGTGAAACAAGAAACAAAGGAAAAGGAAATGGAATCAAAAAATTGGCATTCTTTTTCACCTCCACATCCTGTCTGTAGAAATCCAAGCCAATATACAAGGGTCGTCCTTTTATTGTATTTGTCGACCTTCTACCTGTGTTGGATAGTCCTTTTTGCTTGATGGACACTTCTGTTGTCTCAAACAAAAGTCTTGTCCTGTGCAGCAGCTGCTGTCCTTATGTCTCCTTGTGTTGCTGCTTCCTCTCTAACTAAATGTGAATCTGACAGAGTTCACATTCACAGCCTGTGTGGTGTTACTGTTCACTGTCAGAAAGTGTGCACGAGATACACTCTCTAATCTTTACACACACACACACACACACACACACACACACACACACACACACACACGGAAGAAAAATAATTCAGTTTGAGCAGAGTGCATGGAATCATGCTCCATGAAGCCAGATAACACACACATATTAGTTAAACTGCAGGAATGTCTTGTAGACATAAAGACCTGGATGGCTTCTAATTTATTGCTTTTAAATTCAGATAAAACTGAAGTTATTGTACTTGGCCCTGAAAATCTTAGATTCTTACTCTGGATGGCATTACCTTGGCCTCCAGTAACACTGTGAGGAACCTTGGAGTCATTTTTGACAAGGATATGTCCTTCAATGAACATATTAAACAAATATGTCAGACTGCCATCTTCCATCTGAATAATATCTCTAAAATTAAAAATATCCTGTCTCAGAGTGACGCTGAAAAACTAGTTCATGCATTTATTACTTTTAGGCTGAACTACTGTAATTCATTATTACCAGGATGTCCTCAGAGTTAATCCAAAATGCTTCAGCAAGAATACTGACAGGGACTAGAAAGAGAGAGCATATTTCTCCTATACTGGCTTCGATGGCTCCCTATTAAATACAGAATTGAATTTAAAAAAAATCCTGCTTCTCACATACAAGGTCTTAAATAATCAGGCCCAATCTTATCCTAATGACCTTACAGTATCGTATCCCCCCCATTAGAGTACTTTAACCCTCGCACACAAGGGTTACTTGTTGTTCCTAGAGTATTTAAAAGTAGAATTTTACTTACAGTGGTCCCTCGTTTATCACGGGGGTTACGTGCTAAAAAATAACCCGCAATAGGTGAAATCCGCGACGTAGCCAACTTTATTTTTTACAATTATTATAGATGTTTTAAGGCTGTAAAACCCCTCACTACACACTTTATACACTTTTTGAGATAGGCATGAACATTTTCACACTTTACTCTCTTGTTTAAACCTTCGTAGAAAAATAAGTCCATTATATTATATGATATTATATGATATTATATTACGTCAAAGGCAACTGCAGCTGCCTCAAAGGCACTTTGAGGGTGCAAAACGTTTCATCCACATTGTTGTGTTTGTTGGGGAGAAAACTTACAAACATAGAGTACACAACTTCTAAGTCAAACTGCTAGCGATCGAAGATTTATGTTAATTTGACAAGCTGAAAGCAAAATTGCACAAATCCGCAAAACAGCGAAGCCGCGAAAGGTGAACGGTGTTGTAGCGAGATACCACTGTAATGCATATTTGTTATTAATCTCTGGCTCTCTTTCACAGCATGTTCTTTTGTCTTGTCTTCCTTCTCTCACCCAACCTGTCATGGTTCTGAGTCAGTTGACCTAGCTTATGAGTTCATGGTGTTTTTGTGATTTCTTTGCGTTGTAATATTTTGGTTGCTAATTCTTGAGTATTGGATTAAACAATACTATGAGCTGCTGTGCTTAGTTATATTTCCATTTCCATGTTGTGTTGTTGAGGTGTCTCATCTTCCCTTCCTGTTACATGTTTCCTTCCCTGTGTTTCATGCTATGTCTCCTCTGTCCGTCATGTGCACTTTTGTGTGTCCATCATGTCCTGCGTATTTGTCCCTTAGTTTGGGTCCATGTCTCATCTCCCGTTTCTACTTCCCTGTCACCTTGTCAAGTCGTTGTGTCTTAGTTTATGTCTTTCCTGTTTTATTTTGACAGTCTTGTAGTGTTCAGTGTGTTTAGATTTTCTTCCCCATGACTTGGCGTCACACTCATTTGTGTCAGTGGTGTTCCCCATGTGATTCCACTTCCCTTGTTACCCTTCTGTATATTTACATCCTCTGTCTCCCTTTGTTCATTGTCTTTCCTCATCTCATATCACTGAAATCCATGCCTCTCAAGAATCTTTTTTTTTTTCTTCAGTACATTTACATGTTCTTTTTCATGTTTATGGTTTCTCATGTCTAGTTTTAGTTCACTCAGTTTAGGGTATTGTTTAGTGTTCGCCTTGGTTCATTTTTTTTTTTCCACCAGCCTGAATAAACGGCTCACTTTTTATTAAACTTCAGTTCTGCCCCTTGTGTGTCTGCTTTTAGGTCGACTCCACAACACACCGGCCATTTGACTGTAACATCTGCCGGACAATGGTCGCCCTACCTCAACCTGGTTCTGCCTAAGGTTTCTTCCTGTTAAAAGGGAGGTTTTCCTTCCCACTGTCGCTAAAGTGCTTTGTCATAGAGGGTCATATGATTGATTGACAGTTGTTGTTATTTGGTGGTGTATAAATGAAATTGAACTGAACTGAATGAGAGTGAGTTTGCAGTGAGACAGGGCCTTTAATATAAAAAAGACTCATTCAATGTTGAGCTTGTGTAAACAGTGTACATAGTTTATTTGAGCAGAAGGGGAGAGAGAGAGTTTGAGGAATAATAGGAATTTTTATTTTTTTTTAAAGGCTAGTTCTCTTCAGCAGTCTGTGAATAAAGGTCAGTTACTATAAGATGAAGTAAATTCGTACTGCTCATCAATGCCTTTCAGTTTTACTCATTAATGTTTAAATTTCCAGGTCCCAACAACTTATGTGCTCCACTACATGCAAAGTATAGACTACATGAACTCATGTAGTCTCTACTTTCAACTTCACAAATTGTAGAGATACCCAAATTTAAGCTGCATTCAGGTGCTAGTGTAAATCTGGGACTACGTATTTCAAATAAAATGTACATCTTTTTGTTTTCTAAATAAACAGAATAGTTTATTACCCATTGACTAGGAAACACACACTGACCAATTACAGATGCTGTGCACTAGAGGTTAATATATGGTATAAATGAGCTCATGGTACATGCTGGAAAAATCAATGAATGCACAGCAATAGATGGGAAAACACTAAGGTTGTACACCCCCTGTGGCTAATCCTATTAACTGAGTATATGCCAACTATTATCTTGTATATTTTGAATATAGATATAATCCATGTAATAGATTATTTAGTTTGCCAGGTGAGGCTGAGAGTGACTGAAGTCCCCCCTGCTTCTTGTCCTCATAGCTGAGAGAGGGTAAAAGGTCTTTATGTGATTAAAATGATCAAAGTGCTAAAACAAAACTTTTCCCTATTTCCTAATAATAAAGCATTTCATTCTTAATCAAAGAAAAAAAAATCTAAATATACTTTTATCATTTCTGTCAGAAATGACGAAGAACATGTAATGAAGCAGTTTTAAAGTTTAAACTTTGTGTTAAATCATGTAATTGGGTGATCAGATGTAATAACACAGCTGGATGTCCTCAGGAGTGAGGTTATGTCATTTCAGAAGATGTGACATCCAGTAAGATAGGGGGAGAGAAAGGGCAGACATGGATACAAATTAAGTGAAGAAGTTGGAAAATACAACAGATAGATACAACATATACAAATACATCCTCTCTGTTCATTTTTGCCATGTTAGATGGTTAATTCCGAAGGATTTCAGTTTACATCATACTTCTACTAAATGCTGAGGGGATGGCGTTTTTCTCTTGGTTGTGATAAGTGCATCTTTAGGCAAACAAAATCAGCATTAGCTCAGAGAAGTTTATAGTATAGTTCAGGTGATTTGCTTATTGATTTTGTAATTATGACTTTTGATTTTGCTTTTGCTCTGCTCCTGCTAAATCGCTATAATAAAATCTCCTGCAATTAAAATCTAAATTGTGGACATTCAATTTTTAACCTTTTGTGAAATAGTAAAGGTATAAATCTCAGCATTATTTCTTTTAAAGTGCAAATAGCAGGTTACAGGTTACTTTATATTATAAGATCTTGAGGCTTACTGATAGGTTTGTAGCTTGAACCTATCCGCTGGAACGTTGAAGACAATATAATTACACAGCAAGCAAGACACGAAGTA
>NW_024582912.1:309277-328674 GCF_018398535.1 Haplochromis burtoni
GCTCACTGTAAAAATTAGGTTGGCTGCCTGTGATAAGCATTCTATGTGTTTTGTATTGGGCTTCTCCTAGTCCCTGAAGCACATTAACCTCCTAGGACCTGGCATCTACATATGTGGACATCACATTTTGGGTTATTTAGACCAAAATACTCAATTTTGCTCTACAAGGGCATGATAGCCACTTACGAGGACATTATACTGCTACTGTTCTATCAAAATGTTAAACGAATATCCTCATATGTGGCTCTTACTTTTCTTAAAAACAAAAATAAATTATTACTGCATATTTGGAAGTATATGTTTTCATTTCTCAAAACAATTATTTATGGTAAATGGTAAATGGCCTGCATTTGTATAGCGCTTTTCTAATCCCTAAGGACCCCAAAGCGCTTCACACTACATTCAGTCATTCACCCATTCACACACACATTCACACACTGGCGATGGCAAGCTACATTGTAGCCACAGCTGCCCTGGGGCGCACTGTCAGAGGCGATTTAATATAATTCAGTGTGCTACATATTAAACTTAGAGGATAGAAACAAAGTATCGATGCACTAGTATTTAGCCAATATCTGAGACCAGTAAAGTATTGTGGCGTGGGTGTGGTCACTGGCCAGCTGCAGAGGAGGGGTGACGCAGTGAGCTCCCGGGGCGGCGCAGGGGCGGGGTGAACAGGTGTGCTGGGGATCTGTCACTGTCAACTCTTTATATGTTGGCAGTGACAGTCGGAGAGGAGGGCGGATGTGACAGCAGTGGGAGAGAGCGGGAGTGTCTATGTCCCGATGCAAAACCACAGTATTGAATAAAAGTGCTGCTGTCGCCATATTCGCCCAGCTTATGTTTCTTGGGTCCGATGTTACAAGTATTATCAATATTTAGATCAATCTCCCCACCTTTAGTAAAAAGTTATACATATTAGTTTTTAAATATCAGGTTTGCAGCCATAGTTTATTGGTGCAGCTATGTCTATGATAGCAATGTTACATCAATCCAGGTATTTTTGAAACCTTCACATAGATTTGGATTTAAGTCCAATGAAAAAGATTTACTTAAAAGAGCCACCTTATAAGACAAATCCCACACTAACACTCCTTCTTAACATTGACTCTTTCGGGGTTTCTTGATCTTAACAAATACCCAAGTCTTCCTTGGTATGTATTGCCACTAGAGCCACTGTCTAATAGTCTTGCATTAATACATAAAAATTAGATGGATATGAAAACTCATACACTCAAAAACAAAGGAGTTGCAACTGGGTGAGCAGGATCTAATTTGTATGATATTTTTAGCATACCTAAAATTCTGCTCATGCCTGTGCTCTAAGATAAACACAGACTAGAACTGAGGTTTTGCTTTTCTGAGCAATTTTTATTTTGGTCATTTAGAATTCTAATAACTTTAATGGTGGTTATTGTTTTTACAGCACAAAAAAAACTTGTTGCTATGTTAATTCAAATTCAGCTGAATAATATGATCACAGACAAAAACTAAATGGCACACAAATTAAATGAAGCACGCTTATTCATTAATTATACCAAAATGAATAAACTAAGAAGCATAATCCAAAGATGTAATAATGGAAGAATTGTTTGAGCCGTCAAGTCTTTGCTACAGAAAGAAAAACACAAAATAAATTACCTTATAGTGTCTTTAGAGGTACAATGGCTTATAACTGGGGCAATGTAATTCTCAAGTTCCCAAATAAGTACCCCTATGCTTTGTATCTTATGGACACCAGTTTTGAACGCTATACAATGATACAAAAATGAACTTTTAATTTAATTTTCTGTTCAATTGTATTTTATTTATGTATTTGTCAAATCATAACGCAAAAAATAAGGGGCAAAATAAGATACAGGATATTTGAAAAGCGATTTGCATTTTCAAAGGACTTTCAAAAAGTGGTAACTTTTGCATCAAAATTTATATCATAATTTCTTTCTGAATACTGTCTGCTAATTGCACTTTAACATTTGGATGCAACTTTTTACTACTTGGGAACATATATTTGCCTTTTTGGTTTTCCAAAAAGCAAAACAATAATTTGCTCTAGTAGGTAGATTCATGTAGATCATAGAAATTGACTTTTATTGTAACCTTTTTTCTGAAAGTGCAGTGAGTGATGCTGATGACACATTACACAACTTTTAACTGAAGGAGTCAAATGTAAGGACATGGCAAAGAAACAAAAGGTAAACGCAAAGCGGAAACTGATGCAGTACCTGGAGTTTTATCTGACCTTTATCAAATTTAAAGCTAATTGAGAGTACACTGAAAGGTTGTGCAATATTCTAAAGGTCAATCAGGCCTGAAAACGTGATTACATCTGCTTTGCTAACCTTGGGGTGCAAATGTTCCAATATGCTGGGCCACAGTTTATGACCTCCACAGAGAAGTGTTTCAGCAAAGTGAAATGGGCTATTAACAGGTGAAAAGAAGGGAAGAGGGTTCAGAACTCTGATAGCACTATTTCAAACCTGAGATGAGCTTTGCATTGATATTACCGTTTTTCCCTGTGAGGTCGAAGTAGTATTTCCATTTCTTTTTCAACAACAATAATCTGACCGTCAATCAAACATACAAACTGCTACTTTTGTTAAGAACTCCTGTCAGATGATTATGTAATACAAAATAACATTTCCTCCTAAGCTGTCTCTTTGATAATCGCAATATAACTATATATAGCTGAAATGCGAACAGTGGCCTTCAGAACTTTATTCACAGGATACATACTGCAGTGTCCTGCTACCTTATTACGCTACTGAATCCGTTTGAGTGATTTGAAATCATGACATTTTCATCTTCATACACAGAGAGAAATATTGGAGAATTCTGCAAAACCTCAAATCACAACCAATTTTGTTTTTCTTATTATACCCTCACTGAACACTTAATAAAGTTTTATTATATCTGTCTATCCTTGCTAAAAAATATCCAAATCAATATCTATTACAAATTTTCCTATGATAATATATGCCTTTCAACAAAAATAGATCTTGAAATGATGAGCAGAAACCCATCCAATCCAGTAGCAGTCTAGGATTTGTAATAACTTCACAGCTTGTGAACCAAGTGTAAGCAGCATTTTAGCTGTCTTGAAACTATGACCTGTGAATGTGTATGTAGGTTACACAGTAACTGTACACTGGTAACTGTTATGTTATTGTATGCACAACAAGAGAGAATTTTTAGATACCACGCTGTGGCCCAGATATACAGAAGGTTTTCTTTGGTATCAGGTACCCGATGCACCAGCCTATTACACTGGCCAGAAAATATAATGAACAAGGGAAGGCAAAAAAAAAAAAAAGCACAAAGATTCCAGGACCAGAAAGTGCACCAATCCAGTCTCTGGGATTTTAAACCTTTGCAAAAGCACTGCCTGCCCTTCAAACTCAGTCTTTAAATTTTCTGTAAAAAGGGACTATTATCTCTTGCCAGCTGATATTGCAGTGGCAAATTTGTCAGGGTATTGACACCAACGGATACCTCATGAGTAACAGGGAGTTGACAAAACAGCCTTAGGGTGAGTTACCTCTAATTGCTCCTTAATACTTCCACTTTCATCGTGTAAAGATTCACTGCTCACATTTAACCTTCAGGTAAAGTTCGCTTTGATGCTAGTACAAGAGTAGAAATTAAATGTCCTCTATTTCAATTTTCCTAATTGCTCTTTTTGCATGCAGACATTTAGTCCTCATAAAGACAGAGATTGCATCATCTACACACACACACACACACAACTCAAAAGCACCTAAGCTAAGCAGAAAATACAATCTCTGGGAAATAATTGGCATGCAGATACAAAACAAGATGGAAAAGTTGGGAGGATC
This sequence comes from Haplochromis burtoni, assembly GCF_018398535.1. Lineage (NCBI taxonomy): Eukaryota > Metazoa > Chordata > Actinopteri > Cichliformes > Cichlidae > Haplochromis > Haplochromis burtoni. The sequence goes on from NW_024582912.1 coordinate 313,114, forward strand.
AGTGAGCTGCTATCAATCAAAAAGACGTGTTAGCTGTGAGAGAAGGGCAACGTTGCCCGATGTAATCTTAAATGTGTAGTAATCACTGACTTCTGGATCAAACACACACTATACATGTGCACTATATATATTATATTTAAAGTACATGCAGGAAAATCTGTATTGTGAAAACTATATGCATCAAAGTGCTGCACACAGTTTTGAAGCATACCTGGAACAAAGCTCCCCTGCACCACCTCCTTGTATGCCCACCATCCTTCATGAATTTTTGGTGGATTTGGCTGTGCTAAAGGGGGAGAGAAGAGACACAGCAACAGGGACATCAGTCACTTGTATCTGAAATGTAAACAATGAAGCAACAATGATTTTTTTTTCCCCAGCCTAACTGTAATATACTCTGTTAACCTCTTATAAACAACAGGGCTTAGGAAATAGTTTCAACCTAAACGCACACATGTGTATACACTTAGCAAGCTGTTGTGTGATCCAATGACTCCATAGACATTAGTATAAATTTTATTATTTTATGTTGTGTCAACTGTAGACAAAGGTCTGGAAGGCAAAGGCCTAGAAGTCTGGGCACAAAGAGAAAGCTGTAAGTGAGAATTACTTTTTTTGGAATCATACTTTTTTGGATCTTAATTCCCCCACAACCCCAACTCTTCATTTACTAATTAAACACCAAAATTAAGGCCTAATTTAATGTCCAGATGTTGTCCTGATTGTTTCTCTTTAATGGATGTTGAGGTGGTTGAACAACCCTCTTCCTTCTGTTATCACTTCCAAAATCCTTGTTGCAGTAACACTGGAGAGCAGGTTCAGTTTCATTGGAGTTGGCCTAAAGCATTGCATCGACCAACCAAATAGGACTATGTCAGTCTTTCCAGACTATTAGAAGACTGCACCCTCTGCCCAGCTCTTCTAGACTGGCAACCCCCCCCCCCCAAAGAACCCAAAAAGACCTAAATTGCAACAGGTTTCTTTTTATGTAGTCTGTTTTATTTCTTCAACTTTTGGCTAATGCTACTACCATGAGACTGACGAAGACGGAATACACACTGATCTCTTTATTCGTGTTAAAAAATAATGCAACTAACATCAGTGAGGTTACTGGTGACCCATTTACAGCGATATGCAACAGTTTGGGCATCCCTGATAATTTTCATGATTTTCCTTCATAAATCAGCACTGTCATCTAATTATATCATATAGCAAATGAACACAATGATATTTAAGTGAAATTAAGTTTATAGGATTTACAGAAAGTGTGCAATAGTTACCTAAACAAAATTAGGCAGGTGCATAAATTTGGGCACCCCAACAGAAAAATCCACCATAGATTTTCAAGTTTTTCAATATTCAGGTCTGGAGATGGCCATTCCAGAACATTGTACTTGTTCCTCTGCATGATTGCATTAGTAGATTTTGAGCAGTGTTTAGGGCCATTGTCTGGTTGAAATATCCAGCTCAATATCCGGCACAACTTCAACTTTATCACTGATTCTTGAACGTTGCTCTCTGTATTATTGTATGGTATACCTTACAATATAAAGTGCCTCGAGGCGACTGTTGTTGTGATTTGGCTATATAAATAAAATTGAATTGAGTTGAATTAAAAGAATCTGCTGATATTGACTGGAATCCATGGGACCCTCAACCTCAAATTTTACTGTGGGTAGCAAGTCTTTCTCTTGGAATGTTGTGTTCTGTTTCCTCTTGTTATGCCCAAATAACTCAATTTTAGTTTCATCAGTCCACAGGACCTTATTCCAAAATGAAGCTGGCTTGTCAAAATGTGCTTTAGCATACCTCAAGCCATTCTGTTTGTGGCATGTGTGCAGAAAAGGCTAATTCTGCATTACTCTCCTATACAGCATCCCCTTGTGCAAAGTGGGCTGAATAGTTGAATGATGCAGTGTAAATACCCTTTCTCATGATTGGATTCGCCTGTGTGTGTAGATCAAGGATCAGGGAGCTTACCAAACAAATTTTGTGTTCCAATAATTAGTGCTAAAGGTATTAAAATCATTAAATGGCAAGGATGCCCAAATGTATGCAACTGTATTTTGTTTAAGTAACTATTGCACACTTTTTGTAAATTCTATAAAGTTTATTTCACTTCTCAAATATAATTTTGTTCATCTGCTATATGATATATTGCTGAAATTGCTGATCCAAACAACCAATGATTTATGAAGAAAAATCATGAAAATTATCAGGGATGCCCCAACTTTTGCATACCACTGTACTACCATGTACTGGAGAGCTGTATTCCCTGAACCTTTTACTATAAGGTGACAGTGGTAACGACGGCACTTACAACCAGCTGGGGCCATTCTGTGTCTAGTTTGCAAGCTCCCCATGTGCCTCCATGGGCTCTCTCAAGAAATTAGGTTTACTGGCAAATTATAAATGGCCAGTAAACCTAATGACCACGAATCATTGTTTGCGTCTGTGTGCTCGCATAGTGATTGTTCGGGCTGTACCTCACTTGGGCCACCTTGCAACCCTGAATTGTATAAGTGGAAGAAAATGTATGTATAGATAGATGTTGGGAAGTTAGTCAGATGGACATCATAAAAAATATCAAAACTTCTACAAAGCTGATTAACTTTTGATCAGAAACCACACACACACACACACACCTCAACAGTGCTGATTTGATTTGAAGAAAATAGCTTTACCATTGGCTCCAGAACTTGGTGAACCATAACATAATTAATTTCCTTGTTAAAGTAATGCAGTGCATGCAAATTTTCTCCATTAAAATATCTGTTTTATCATATTATTGTAATCAAAGCAAGTAATTCTAGTTTCCAGAACTGCATCATTGAACAACACAGTAGCCTACAAAGCAAGCCACAGTCAGCTATTGAAACTTTACACTTTGACAAGGTAAGTAGTACCAAGGTAGCACTAAATTAATGACTTAATTTAATTATTTGAAAAAATTATGTGAAAATGACGTTATTTTCATTTAAAGCAGTTAGTGGCAGTGACCTGCTTTTTCTAATTAATGTGAAACCAGCTATACTGGGGAACATGACACTGGCAACGATTTTACTGTGGAGTGAAGGGGAAAGGCTGTGAGTCACAACAGCAGTTTTGGAGGTTAGCACAGACTCAAAAACAAGAAGTGGGGACCTCTTGCAATGTGCTCTCTGGGGAGGTAAGCAGTGAATGAGTCTCTGGGGCCTTGGGAAATGCTTTTGGAAGAACAGTAATCCAAGAGGTATTGTTGTCAGTCAACCCAGATGCAGGAATAGATGCGAGCCTTATGGAGGTTGCCCTCTGAGTTAGTTTGGGTGGAGGGCTAAAGGAATTGTAGTTCAGTGTGACCAGGATGTAGCTCCTCAGTTCATCAGGCAGTCAAAATTCACAAATGCCTTAGCCCCTCTTTGCAGTGGTCCCTATATATACAGTGGTCCCTACAGTGGTCCCTTGTTTATTGCGGGAGTTATCTAAATAACTGTTTGTGACAAACACAGGAAACACTTTTCTTGCTGGGTTGCTGGGTGTGTTATTTAAAATATCTAACTTTTCATTGCAAAAACGGACATGGGTCATACACATCAAGGCAGGCAGCAAAGCATACAAACCAGGCAAGGTTAAGTAAAAGACAAAATCCCCAAACATGCCACAAGCTCATACAAATAGAAGGAAAAGAAAATGAATAACACAAGGAGCAACATGAAAACAAGACTACAAGTAGTAGAGGTGGGAGTTGGACTTGTGAAGTGCTACAAATATCTATACAGTACTGTGCAAAATTTTTGAGCCGCCCATCATTTCTTTATATTTTGCTTCCAGGGAGTCAGACCTTTTGGAATTGTTTAAAGTGGTCTTTAAAAGCAGTTCTCTAGGATTTCTGATGATCTTAGAAAGGTTGGCTTTGGACATTGGGGTGGCTGTAGCAGGTCGCCTTAGGTAAAGTGCTTGTGTGAATGGGTAGGTTTGGGTGAATGCATGAGTTGTATAAAGCGCTTTGAGTGCTCAGTGAGAGTAGAAAAGCGCTATATAAGAAGCAGTCCATTTACCATTTACATTGGACGCAGCTTCAGACTCATCTAATTTACCATTTTAATAGAAAAGTTTGTTTTTGCTATTGTTGTTTGTCAAGTTACTTAACATTTTACTTATGTATAATTCCAGATATAAAACAAGCACTTGTGTATCATTCAAGACAAAAGGCACATATTTCAAAGGATAAACCAGTGTTGTGTGTACACATAAAGACAGCAAAGAGTTTGACAAGCACATAATAGTATTTTTCCACCAACACAGTGATTCTAAAAGAGTTATTAGTTTCATTTTAGTGGAGGGAAAAAGAAGATTTGGTAGACCTACAAACAAATCGACAGCAGATGAACAATATCTGGAAATCATGTCCTTAAGAAATGGGAAAAATTTAACAAAGACATGACCTAAGAAATTCATCTGGGCCTTCAGTTGATCTATCTACTACCTGCCTGAAGCCTCATCACAAATGTTCTTTGTGGAAGAGCAGCTGTCAAAAAGCATTTTAAGAAGGGGAAACAATAAAGAAAATCTGAGGTATGCCAAATGGATTGAATTTGTTGCAGTACCAGGAAGGTCCCCCTGCTTTAGAAGACACATGTACAAGCCTGTCATCAGTTTGTGTTCTTTGACGTGGTCTCATTTTTTCAGAGTCCTTTTTATTCTCATTAAATATCAGATGTTCATGGATGCATGATGTACCATGGGCTCCCAGTGTCACCCATTTCACCAAACCTTTAAATTGAGGCTGTGTAAAGTAAAGCTCTTCGCTCCTTCAAAGGGCATCTAGCTACTTGTACAGATCTGTGTTGATATCTGCACTGTTATACATACAAAGGCTCGCTAGTCTATTTATCCTCGTATCTGATTATCAGTATAATACCAATATCCATCTATCAATTCATCCCTTTTGCCTAGAATCTAGACTTTGAAAGATAAAACTGACTATTACCTAATATTAGATATTGTATTATATTATTTGCTAACAAAAATAAATTACCTTCTATTGCTTGGTAATTATTGTTATGGTTAGTAAAATACTGTCTGAACCCCTGTCAGTGCTAGTTGTGTTGCCCTAATCTAGAGTTTGTATTACAATCTGTGTTGTGCTGGAAACCAGTCATTTATTGACCTTGGCAATTAGTGGACTCCTTCTTGATTAAAGAGATCACCCTCTTTAAGACCCCATTCAAGTCCCAGCCAAGTGTAAATATGTTAAGCTGCAGATGTGAGAACGCCCTTGGTAAAAAAAAAAAAAAATTCCACACTTTGTTGTGTGGTTTCTGAAATGAGAATGTTGCTCTAAACCTGTATGACAGATCTGGCTGGCCACAGACTCTTACTGACCTGAATCCTATTTAGCATTGAACCAGCTTATTTCATCCCTGCTTGGGAATGAGGCAGCACTCAATTCAGCCGTTGCCAACCTCCCATAAAGCCAAAGGAGACAGTCTCAGTAAACAGTTTATTTTCATAAAATATCCAAGCTCTTGCATTGATATTCATTGAAGGGCTTGAGCAATTCATAAACCCAACCATGCAGGAAGAGAGGGATGGAGGAGCGTGACAGGACAGCAGGGCAGGTACAGGATGGACTCAGAAAGGGAGGAAAGGGGAAAGAAAAGAAGAGAACGTCAGAATGGAAGAGATGCAGAGGCTAAACTAGAAGTGCCAAAGTGCATCCATAAATTAAACTTGACCTTGCCAACAGCTGTGCTTACTGACTTATGAGACCATTATCTCTCTCATTCTCTGTGTGTGTGTGTGTGTGTGTGTGTGTTGTCATTAACTGGCTCAAAGTAGGTAACAAAGAGGAAGTCCACACAAGAAATTCACTTGTGTGAATGGGAGGTTCGTGAAAAACTAAGACAAAATAAAATCCATGCAGTAAAATATGTCAAATTAAGCAACATGTTAGCCGTTAGGGCTGCTGCTGCTACTCTGCTGTCAACAGTAGTATTGCAACAACTAGCAATAAGCCCTAGCAGTCACAGGAGGGTGCCTTTGGTAGCACCAGCCATGGAGCAGTGCAGGTGGAGTGAGGGAGGGACAGAAGAAGGTGGAATTAATGTGGTAAGAAAATAAATGGATGGAGATAATTAAGGTCAAATTAATGTCTTCTTTGACCATGAGCCACTCCTAATAGCTTTAAGTGTAACTTTTAATGTCACAAGATGCAGTGCAATGCAACTAAGAACTAACGCAACAATAACTGTGGCAACCTGATTAAAAATCTGTTTCAATATCAATTATCAAACAAAATTAAATCTATGCTTTTATACGTGTATGTCTCTCTCTCTCTCTCTCTCTCTCTCTCCCCCTCTCCCTATATATATATATATATATATATATATACACACACACACAGGCTAGGCACATTAACACATTATTTACTAGTCAACTAAAGAAAAAAAGGTGACTAACCAACTACTCTAAAACGTTAAATTAGGATGTACAATTTAATTAAGACGTGCAATTTAACTGTGCAGCACCCCACATTGCACATCATCAACATTTCACGCTATACTCCAAGAAAAACACTTAAAATAAACCAATGTTATATACGATATTAAAACATGTTACTACAGCTCACGTATTACTAAAATAATAACACAACTAAAATATGACAAAATAGCAACATTTGAAAAATAAATAAACTGTGACTGAGAAGTGTGGCATATCGTGCCATGTGTTATGAAAAATGCACAATGTTAGAAAATTCATTACAACAACTTTAATAACATTTAAAAATATCAAAACAATAAATCATCCAGCCATTTTCTCCCACTTATCTAAAGACTTCCCCCTCGCCCCGTCCTCCTTTCCCAGGCCCAGCCGATAAATGTAATCTCTCCAGCGTGTCCAGGAATGACAGCCATCTCCTTTTGAGGAGAAGTAGCAGCTTTACCTGAGACCTTCCAGAATGAGGGAACTCCTCACTCAACTGCTAAGGGAGAGCCCATTCACTTCCACTTGTATCTGCAATCTCATTCTAATAGTGTTAACAAGGTTAACACTACAAAGATAAGGCCTAGATTTGGTTTCTCAACAACCATGCGCCATATGGTGGCAGAGGGCTGCATAACATTTAGGACATAATAATTTACCGGTTTTAGGCATCAATTAAAATTTTAACATTAACAACAATTTTAACAGTTAGATTAAATCACTAGTAAGTAATTAGTTGGCTAGTCAACTAATTGCACATCCCAATTAACTGACAATTATTTTACTGCACATTAAAGCAGTTTTTCAAAATCATTATTATTTTGAAAGTTTGTGACATTTTCATTTTAAAACTGTTCCTGACTGCAGCGTTGACAGCACTAAAGTTATTTGCAAACACTGCAAGGTTGAGTTTTCTTGTCACCAGAGTACTTCAAGTCTAAAGGATCACTCAATGCACTACACAGTATTGATATTAGCAAATCACACACCCAAACATACTGTGGCAGGAGGCTTCAGCAGACTACGTTGGATGCAGTATGTAAGGACATCTAAGCATGTAAGTGTAGATAAACAAAAGTAAGACAAGCTAACAAACGCCATACCAAAGTGGATAGCTAAAAAAATGTAGGCCAATTAGTGTTTGTCGAAGATATTGGTCTAAAGGAATGTTCTTAGGATCCCAACAAATGTAGACATGTATGAGCCTCCTTCAAGACACATCATCACAAGAAGAATGTACGAGTTGTAATTACTTAAGGTTTAAAGTGGAGTACTGATGAACAACAGAAGCTGTGTTCACAAAATGTCTCTTTTCTGTATTGAAAACAGAAGAACAGAAGAAGACAGACATTTTGCTGAAACATGTGCAGAACATTTTATTCACGTTGCAAAGCAACTAAGCAACTTTAAACACAGCCCAGCAAGAGTTACAGAATTTGAACAGCAACAAACTTACACAAACAAAAGAAAGAGTCACTTATACAAAACATTTCCACCAGATGGAATTAAATTCTGGACATGATGAAAACTATCCGCAGACACCAGCAGACACTCAAGGATGTCCAAACAGAACACCAAGATTGCAAGATTGCCAACTACAGCTGAAATGGACAAACTGCAGATGTTAGAAACACTACTGAAACCCTGCAGGAAGGTTTTACATCATTTATTTCTTACTGTGTGTGTGAGAGAGAAATAGCGTCTGTCATGGTCCTGGGTCATGTGACCCAGTATTCGGAGTTTGTTGGTGTTTTTGTTATTCTTTTTAGTCTAGTTTCATTTTAGTTTATCTAGTTACATTCTGCCATGTTTCATGTCCAAGTTTTCTTTGTTTGTCAAGTTCAAGTCATGTCTGTCTCCTTAGGTTTCCTGTTTTATTTTGAAAGAGCTTTGTGTTTTGTGTTTATTGTTTTTAGTTTCACGTGTCCTGTCATTATGTTAATTGTTGTCAGCTGTTTTCCCCATGTGATTCTACTTCCCTTGATCATTCCTTATGTGTATAAATACACATAAGGAATGATCAAGGGAAGTAGAATCACATGGTGTGTTTCCGCTCAGTCAGTGTCAGATCGTCTGTTAACCTCACCACAGTTTTCATAGGTTTACCTCATTGTGTCACTGTGTTTCCTAGTTTACTCAGTGTTCATAGTTTTGACATAGTTCTTTCACTGAGTGTCACGGCCTTCTGTTAACACAGTGTTCATAGTCTCCTTAGTTTCCCTAGTTTCATGTTTTTATTCTGCAATCAGCCACAATAAAGGCTCGCTTTATTTTTGAAACTACGTCTTGTCTCCATCGTGTCTGCATCTGTGTCTACCTCATTCTTCACACCGGCGCACCCCGCCGTGACAGCGTCTGTATGTGTGTAAATATAGCATGAATATTTAGAGGACATTTTTGTGCGTATAGAAGTAAATGAATGCACTACATTTTCATTTTAAATGTTTTTCTTTTGTATTTTTTCTTTTGCAGGTATGAGACTGAACTTCTGGGAGGAAAAAAGTATGTTTCATGCTCTGTGGTTCTGCCTGCTTTTTGTGAACTCTCTTGGGTCATGGAGAGCTCAAATGATGACCCTGCCTACATGATCTTCAGCCAGAACAGACCTGGAGACACACAAAGAAAATATCAACATTGCATAACTGAAAATTGCTACTGCACTGGACCCCGATTCAAGGACTTCAAGTATATGCACAGAGCTGACAGAGGTGAAGTTTTGGTCTCAGTCGCCAACATGCTCAAGGAACAGAGGGTTGCTGGAGAGAAACTTGTGGAAGCAACTAGGGCTGGGCCATATTATACCGTTCACGGTAATACCGGTATAATGTTAGGCAACGATAGGAAAATGAAATATCGCGATAGAATGGGAGTAAAACGCGCATGCGCAGTGCCTTTGTTTTCATACGCACATGGCCGATTGTTGAGTGAAACAGATGAACCAGAATTGGTTTGTAAAAATGGTGCAACTTCAGTGATGTGGAACTGGTTTGGTGTTTGTCCGTCAGATACACAACAAAGCACATTTTTTTGCAGAACATGCAAGCGGCCGTCGTTATTGTCGTATTTGTCGGACTAAGATGCTCTTAAATCTGGGAGTAATCTGGGTCCTAAACTCCGTATGCTTCAGGTCAAACAACACTGCAGCATCACTGAGAGTTAAAAACTGTCTAAATTCTTTCATCTTTAATAAAACGATCAGCATTGCTGCTTTACCAGGTGTAACTATAAGTTTAACTTCCAGGCATCCATGAAAACAAAAGTTATTACATTTAACGGAGTTAGAAGTTAGCAGGAAGCTAGCGGAAGTTAGCTCGCTAGTTTCGCTAGTTACCTAAGCATGATATAGCATGTTCTGACTGAGAGATTTCTGAAAAAATTCAAACGTACAGCTCTGCTATCACTTCCAACATAAATGAAGACAGGAAACTAAACAGCAGTGACGTTTGTAGGGTTACTGAAGTTGGGCTAGCTGGTATATAATGATGTGCTACGTGATCGCTAGCGACACAGCTATGTTAGCATAACATAAACAGTGAAGCTGGAGGACGAACACTAACACTTTTCCACTTATAAAAGTTAACGTGAAGGTTCCTCATGGTTAGAGACAAATGCAATCGCATGGCAGGATGCTGTAAACGGACCAAACTTCAGTCAGGAGAACAACTGAGATAATCCATCCACAATACGAGGTTAGTCATTAATATACTGCAACAACATGGGAATAGAGCAGCTGCCAGAGAATTCAACATTAATGAATCAATGGTACAGAAGTGGAGGAAGCAAGAAGAATGAGTTTAATAAAGTTTGATTTATCTGACTGCTTTGTTTCGCTTAATGTGCCTTATAATCCCGTGCACCTTATGGTCCGAAAAATGTACTGCACACTGCAGTTTAATGTTGCAAAGCACCTCTTTTTAACTTCAGTGGATATTATACATGGTTATGCTCAGGATATGTCAGCCCATTTCTACTGGAAATGCCTTTTGGTTAAACTTTCAGCAAGGAATTTGCATTTGCACTGTTACATTTTTATAAAGCTTTAATGTACATAAAAACCAGCTTCTTGTTTAAGTGAAAATAAATGGAAGGTTGTCTTTTTGCGCTAGTAATGTTGTGGAGTTGTATTTTGTCTCGCATCAATTATATCGTCAGTTATATCGTTATCGCAAATTTTCAAATATATATCGTGATAAATATTTTTGGCCATATCGCCCTGCTCTAGAAGCAACAACATGTCACCACCAAAGAAAAGGTTAGCTGTATTGGCTCCTATGTCAGTTTGATTCAGAACAGGAGGAATACTCAGCTTCGAGTGTGCTTTGATACATCGATACAGGAGAGCCCACCATCAGTACAGAGGCCTGTCCATTAGAGTGGTGGTCCAAGCATACAGCAGCAGGCTGTAGTGATGGGTCGGTCGCGAACGATATGGCTCTTGGAGCCGGATCTTTGAAGCGAACGATGCGAGCCGGCTCCTTAATGGGAGCCGTGGGTTTGTTTGTTTTTTCCCCCCTTTCTCCTGCCCTCTCTTTCACTTTTTTCGCTTTACGCTGCAAGTCCCTTGTGTTTGCGCTGAGCAGAGACGCCAAACAGAGCCTTGCGTTTGCGCCCCTCCCCCCTCTGCTGAGCGCTGAGCTGAGGGTGCGGGTACGGTAGTTGCAACAGCAGTAGCACACAACAAGAGCAGGAGGGAGAGGGAAGCAACAACAAGAGACAACACCGTCACATTGGAAAGGTACAGTAAAGTAAATGAGTGACACCAAGAAAAGAAGCAAAGTCTGGAACCATTTCAATCTTATTGACAAAACAAAGGCAGAGTGTAGAGTCTACAAGAAAAGGATATAATATAGAGCCGGCTCCACAAACAACATGCACAGGCACCTAAGAACTGTCCACCCATCAGTGCAATGGGAAGATAAAACACAGTCAGTTGAGTGTGATATTTAACATTTCTAAATGCCAACCTTTCCCTTAATTAAAGATCTGGGCGTTCTTTTTTTCCCCCTTTTTCCCCATGTTTTAGTTTATATTTAATTGTGTTGTGGTTTGCAGTGTTTTGTGTTGTTTCACTTTAAATTTCTTTAAAAGGAAAAAGCTTAAAATTTAAGTAGTTAAAAGTTGAAATGTATGAAATGTAAATAGTTGGTTTTTGTATTTTATAATTGATTTATTACTCCAAAACGTACAAACTCCAAAACACAACGGAAGTGCTCTAGGATGCTAGGGGGTGTGTTGAGCTTTCGTTACCTAGTGGCTACACAAGTCAGAAGTACCAACAATCGGATTGGGCGTGTGGTAGTAATAGGTAAATGAAGTTTTTTTTTATTATTTATATAATAATATATATATATTATATATATATATATATATATATATATATATTTATAACATATATGTATGTGTGTGTGTGTGTGTGTGTGTGTGTGTGTGTGTATTAATACAAAAACAATAACATATGCTTCAGTTGTGTAATTTAAGTGATCTAGGTAGCTCTGTTTTGGAAGTTCAGTTAACGCTAGAAATGTGTTTTGGAGTTTGTACGTGCTTTGTCTCTAGGGGCCCCATATATTTATATACAAACATACATAAAGAAAGCCACATTTTTTTACATTACTTTTGTGCATAATTTTATATTGTTGTTGATAATTAATTAATTAAAGCAACAAAACAACCTAAAGAGCCGGTTGGGAGCCGAAAGAGCAGGATCTTTTTAGTGAGCCGAGCCGAAAGAGCCGGTTCTCTAAAAAGAGCCAGAAATCCCATCACTAGCAGGCTGGCCTCCATTGCATATAAGTACTTGGCAATGCCTGCAACATCCATACCTTGTGAAATGGTTTTCTCTGTTGCAGGTCATATTGTACAGATAAAGAGAGTTTCTTTATCATCAGAAAATTTAAATGAGCTTGTGTGTCTTAGCAACTGTTTTGGTGCAGAGGAGTAAGAAAATGTCAAGTCAGAGAAACAGATAAATGCAGTTAATTTTGTCAACTCAACCTGGATTACTGAAAGTGGGGGGGTTTTTTTCTCTTGTTTTTGACTGAGATTCTAAAAGGAAATCCAATACAACCATAGAGCTCACAGACAAAAAAGTCCCTTGCACAGTAAATTAACTTGAACATAGACTGTTTATACTAGGTTTGTATCTGCCCCAAGGAGTGGCATGCAGACTGGAACAGACAGGGATCGAACCACCAACCTTTCAATTAGCAGGTGACCTGTTCAACAACAGCTACACCGTTCCAAACCTCACTAGACGGAGTTGTAAAGGAAAAATTCTTTCAATTTTAGTGCACTGATTAGCCAAACAGTCTTACCGTGTACTTGAAGCTCTCTTACCCCCAACAGGCAAAGTTGGGTCAGCAGAGTGGTATTCTTTTACACATCCTAACTGTGACATTATCAGACATGCATTGAGAGGAGCCACAGAGAAGTGGCTGCATGTTTACGGCTCACTGATCACATAAATGTGCACCTAACAAGAACACACTCTTCATTTGCTCACTTTTACTGCACTGTGCAGTGTCTCATCTCCAGAGATGGGCAGTAACGGGTTACTTGTAACGTGTTACTGTAATCTGATTACTTTTTTCAAGTAATGAGTAAAGTAAGGGATTACTATTGCAAAAACGGTAATTAGATTACCGTTACTTTCCTGTAGGAACGCTGCGTTACTGCGTTACTAAAACCGTGATTTTTTGCGAGAATGTCTCATGACAGTGACGTAAGCGAGTGCGACGTTCGTGACAACAGCTGTGTGCAGATCAACAATGGATAATATATCGAGTGGAGAGAGTATGAGCGTGCAGCGTTTAAAGCGTGGAAGTACTGACCTTACTTTGAGTTTGATTCCATAAAAAGTGACAAAAACATTAGTGTCCGTTGTGCGTGGGAAGAAAACTTCTTTTTACAGCGAAAAAAACCCTAAACAAGCACCGAGTGCGCTACGACGTAATGGGAAATTCACAGAGAAACTCGCGGATTCTTCACTGACCGCGGCACACCTGCACCAGGGTAAACCTCCGCCTACCCAGTCCTGCTTTACAGGTGAAAATAGAGCAACAGGACCGCTGAGTCTTTGACTTTATTTATTTTCTGCTGTGTTTTACTTGCATCTATTTGAAAGACTGAGTGTAAACACAAAAATATTTTATTTTATGTGCTGGAATGTGCAGAAAATAGGTTTAAATGTTAAACTAATTTATTCAAGTCAGAGAATGTTGCATATAATTAAATTTTTGCTTGATGCATAAAGTTAAAAGATTAAAACTAATAAAACAAGTTAAAAAGAGACTTTTCCATTTGATTACATTTTGTATGATGGATTATGCAGAAAAAGTAGAATTGGGCTGAAAGATCTATCGCTTTATCACCTATTCAGGTTGTAAATCGTGTTTTTAAAAAGTAACTAAGTAATTAATTACCTTTGAAAATAAGTAATCAGTAAAGTAATGGGATTACTTTTGGGGGGAAGTAATCAGTAATTAGTAACTTGACCAACACTGCTCATCTCTATGTCACACTATTTCTCCTCTACCAACTACCACAAAACAAGGGGGAAAAAAAATCTTTTTTTGTGTACTTGAAGAAAGCAGAAAACTAGAGTTTAAAGAAGGTGAGTACATCTGTCATCTGTGGCCTCTGATCCTATTGAACTAAATAGTCTTAGCTTTCTAATCAGTGGCCTTTTCTGCTTTGTGCCTCACAGAAATGAATATTATGTTAAATAAAATATTATAAGTTGTTTTTGTGATAACGTAGCAAATTGTCCTACATCTTGTGCTGCTTTGCAAGTTTTTCATATTTTTACTAAGCCTAACTAAATTTCTGTCCCCTGAAAAATACATTGAAGGATGAGTTTTCTAGACATCTGAAAAATGGTGAAGAGTAAAAGAACACAATTCCTCCACACGCCAATAAACACGTCTGACAACCAGCAGATTCAAATGCAAAAAAAAGTCACCACAGAAAGCATGACACACAACCCTATCAAAAAAAATACAAACCGAAATCAAAGGAGCACTTGATCTTCACAGTACAACACAAAGTACAGTAGTATTTATTATTGATGTTTTCTTGTTCATTGTTTTGAGATGAGTTGAAAACGAAAAGTATTTGTTCCTGAATAGGAACAAATACTCTTTTTTCTCGTTCCTTTGTCTGAAATTTTGAAGGGAGCATCTGGTTGTGGCCGGTTTATGTTCTTTCCACTTTCAGATTATGGACTGAAGAGTGCTTACTTTTGGATTCCGCTCTAGTTTTGTAGCCCATTCCAGCCTTGTGCAGGTCTGCAGTCTTGTCCCTGACAACCTTTCACGGCTCTTTGGTCTTGCCCATGGTAGTGGAGGATTTGTAATGGAAGAAACTCATTGTGTGAACAGGTATGCTTATGCTTGATAGTTAGTGGATGGTTAAAAGGAGTTAAAATTGTAGTCGTTATAAAACCTACGTAAAAGCACCTAAGTAAAAGACATCACTTACTTTTCAATTGAAATGAGATGCACTATGCATAGTGTTGTCTTTTGAAAGGGCATGACTGGCCAGCCAGATTAAGTCCAGAAAACAATGACCAATAAAGCATCGCCTTTAAATACTACTGACTCAGTACTATTGGCTGTCATAAAAACCGAAGGCATCACCCTGCCTTCACTTTGTGTTTTGCAGATGCTTTTAATCATGAATTTCCTCAATTTCCTTCCCCAAGCTTGTCTCTTAAAATTATTCTGGTACATGTTGGTTTCATCTCTTCAAAAATTATTTCTAGGACAACCTTTGAGTGTTCTTGCCATAGATGTTTTGAACGGATATTTCCTCACAAAGTAACTCTAATTGTTATGCATAAGGTTCACGTTATTATTCAGCCCTGTTTTAAGAATTCCGGACTATTTAAAATGTTATGATTAAAATGTTAAAACTTTAATTTAAGCAAGTACGCTGACAGGTTGCAACTTCCTCCAACGAGTTGTAAAGGAAAAACCTTAACCCTAACCTCAATATTTTATGGTGTTTTTATTACAACATGATGTCAGACTGGTGACATCAGCAGTTTTTGTAATCTGTGTTATTGTGAAGACATACAGTGCTGTATTTTAAATAATA
>NW_024582912.1:345866-350140 GCF_018398535.1 Haplochromis burtoni
TCACTCACATGTGCTGTACCAATGTACCTGCACATGTGATGTGACAATAAAAGTGATTTGATTTGATTTGATTTGATTTTGACTAAACAAATGCACTGTTTTCAAACAGTTCAGTTTTACTGCTCAAATATCTGCAAGTGAACCTCTGCATTTAATTTACCTTGACTTCCTAAAATCCACCAGCACCACCAAACCATTTTGGATACAGTTAGGCTTCATTTTAGCCACATGAAACTAGAGTATGTCACCTTTTAAATTCAAAAATCTAAAAATTTAATGTACAGTTTCAAGTGACCTCACTTGGGTTTATTTTTTGCCACATGCTAACCAGGGAATTCTTTTAGAAATCACAAGATGTTATATATGTTTGGTTTTTTTTAATGTTCCACACATACTGCACATACTGCAACTTTTCTTTTACAAGCTTTTACTTTTAGGTGTTCCAAACAGACAGAAATTCTATAAGACAGGATAAGATGTTAACCAAAGCTAAACCCTACCCCCAAATCTAGAGATACCAACGTTTGGTTGGATGTTAAGGGGTTTAAAAAACAGGTCACAATTATACTAGTACCAGACAACCTTTTAACTCCTTGTCCCAATATTGGACACTAAGCTTTAATCTAAATCTCTAATCCAAAATTTTGATGGTACAAAGTTGTCTGATGTGGAAACAGTTAGAGGGGTTAAGTTGGGCAAGTCACTGCCTTGCTAATATGCGTATACTTTACCATTTTGCTTTCAAGGTGTTTCAATGTTCTTTGTGGAAGAGAGACACAGGCTTCTTCAAATTTAAGGCTACATATATGCAAAATGCAAAAAGATGCAAAACAGAGCAAGGCCTACCAGTTGCCAATTTATGTTAAGTTTTCTTTATTGTGCTGGGCCATTGTCATATTACAGTGGAAAAGTAATTTCTTACTCTTAATAGATAAAGAACAGCAGACACAAGTATGAGTCCTCCTCACATATAGCTTTTTTTGGAGCAAAAAGATCAATGCTGCAAAATGAAACATATCACAAGAACTCTTCTGCATATCTGCTGTTTGCTATAAAAAGTGAACTGTGTAAAAGCACACACAACAAATCTTGTTAAATCCTGCAACACAATGTAGCAACACACAAATCAATACTACTCTTTTTGTAATATCTCAAAAAGCTTAAATAATTTCTATATGTGGTTAGTGTGCATGATTTGGTGATTAAAGAAAAGAAAACATGGCGTAAAAGCAGTGTGGTTATTTTCATAATGATGGACAGTTTAGTTAATATTTGTTAGAATAAGAGTTATATCTTCTGAGTTATATCTTATCAAAACAGCTGAAACTAGAACTAGAGCACTCTATAACTAATGTGGGTTATCATACTCCCTCCAGAAGTATTTTACCTATACAATGCACTTCTGTTACATAAAACCTGAATGACCCACCAGGCAAAAAAGACTGCCCTCAGGGCTCCAGACCTAAAGGTTTATACTGGTCTAAAACCTCGGATCTGATAAAAGTGGACCCATAAAAAACTTACAGGAGCATTGTCTCCAATTTTCAATACAACTGGATAATCAGAGCAATTTCAACATGCCAAAGGACTTCCAACACCACTTCATCTTATCTGTGTTACTTAAAGAAGGACCAAACAGCAGATGTGTCAACTAGAGCTGGGCGATATGAGATTTTTTCATATCACGATATGTTTTTTGTTTGTTTTTTCATTTCAGGCGATAACGATATCTATCACGATATAAGCCAAATAACTATATTTGTAAGATTTAAATGTGCCATTGCTCACAAGTAAAATGTGAAATAATCAGCAGCTTGTTTTGATTTAAATATTTATTTCCCATAATAAGTTCAACAGGGTAGATGTACTTAAGGAACATGAGACTTTTTCAGATAAATAAAGGCAAATATTGCAAACTACACAAAAGGCAGCCGCTAAAGCGTTTAAGTTTCAAAATAGAACAAACGAAACAGACTAAATTGTCAATTCCACTTAGAAACAAAATATTAATTCTAAAAATAAATCTTAGTTTGTTTTACAGAAGAACAGACAAAACTGACTAACTTTTGTCAATATCAAATAAACTGAGAACTAAAAGGAAATTCTCAATCTCTCCTTGTTGTATAGCTGAGCTTTTCAAACAGTTTTAACAGTTACTTTAGTCTGACAAAAGCCGAATGACGAATTAGCGCTTCCAGTCAGAGACTGAGGCTACGTCCACACGTACACGGGTATTTTTGAAAACGGAGATTTTCCGTTTTCGTTTTAAAAAATAATCCCGTCCACACATAAAGGCAGAAATGAAGGAAAACGCTGCTATGAACATGCCAAAGCAGCAGGTGGCGCTAGATTCCTAACCGTGCAGAAATGTTGGCCAATCAGAAGTCTAGAAGCCTCGGTGGGAAAAAGTAAACAAAGCTGGGGCATAGAAGCAGAACCGAGTCGTATGTGTGGAGGACAGTAACTGTGTGTATATGTAAGCATTTAAACACTGCAGAGAGTAGAATTAACAGTAACAGTATTGTAGAAATTCATTTCACCGAAACAATAACGTGGCGCACAGTGTGACGCATGCACCAGTTTATTGTATTTCCAGACTTGCTTTCGGCACAATTTACAGTGCACGCTACTCTGTTTTTTGTCAGACTTGAAATAGCCGAAATACCTTCACACTACGGAACTTCTATGGCTCTTCCGTTCGACAATCTCTCCGGCATTGGAACCATCATCTGTTTTCTCTTCGGTCACGCTCGGTTGATTTTTCTAGTCGGCACACTCATTTCCTCCATTACCCGCTGGCTGCTTCCCAAACAAACACACGTGCGGCTTGGCACTTGTGCTGTACGTAACAAGTCATGCGACGTGACGCTGCGGCTGTGATTGGTTCGGCTCTGCGCTACTTAATTTGGATTGGCTGACCTTTTTTTTTTTTTTTTTTTTTAAGAGGACAAGAGCGGCGAGGTCTATCGCGATAGCTTAATTTCTCTATCGAGTAAAAGTTATATCGCGATACATATCGTTATCGTTCTATCGCCCAGCTCTAGTGTCAACATGTTTACCCCCTTGGGATTGCTGTTACATTCAAGTTGTATCTGAACAAAAGCAACCCATAGCCCTCCTACCCATGACTATGATTTCACTTTTGTTACATCAATTTTTGTGGAGCTGCTATAAAAAACAGAGAGCTTACACCTGAACGCTGATGACACCTAAACAAGATGGGGCCTGTGCTTGGCTTGACTTCTGCCTGTATGCAATCTACTATTGTATTTTATGATATTTTATCAGCCCTATTCTTTAATTTATGTACCTATGCTGCTCTGATTTATGACTGTTCTTCCGTACTCCACATCAAAGAGTCTGTGGAACACCTTTATGATGATTGGGACAGTTATAAGAAAACTTTCCCCCCACCATTTGGGTGCTCCTTTTCCTCACCGGATTACTTCTTGCTCCTTACGAAATGTGCCTCAGGCAATCCTAAGAAGAAATTGAGGAAAAGAGGCTGTAGGGCCGACATCCAAGTGCACATTAGACAATCTGGAGGCATCCCCGGTTTTTGCTGCCGGTTACCCTTCCAGATTTGGTTGTAAATGCATACTCACAGCCACTGCAGGCTGGGTCTTTCTCATCTGATGCTCTGAATTGTGTCGATTACTGTGTCCTCGCAGTTTGCATTGCAAAGCCAGTGGCTGGTCCCACTGGTTCGGTGGCGCAACTGTAGACCACGTGATTGGACAAGGTGTTTGTTGTGAGTTCCACTTCGACAAGCTGATGAGAAACCGGTGCTGCCAGCATTTATTCGGATTGCCCTTTTGAACACCTGATCCATCTCAAACAAATCTTTCTCCCTGAATGAGCTTTTCACAAGAAAAAACCTGCATTTTCTGTTTCTCATGGCAACATGACAGATGGTGAGTTCATTCACCCTAAACAAACTTTTTAGGTGCTCCTATCTGGGTGCCCCCAGTTTAGGTCACCGTGGTGGAGGACTTGCTGTTGTGTTTAAAGATAGTTACGCATGCAGAGGTATGCCAACTGAAAACTATTGATCTTTTGAGTCACAAACAATTAAGGTTGGCTATACGAAAATGGTTTATTGGTAAATGGCCTGTATTTGTATAGCGCTTTACTAGTCCCTAAGGACCCCAAAGCGCTTTACACATCCAGTCACCCTCCCATTCACACACTGGTAATGGCAGCTACATTGTGTAGCCACAGCTGCCCTGGGCCAGACGGACCCCAAAGCGCTTTACACATCCAGTCATCCACCC
>NW_024582912.1:350160-354501 GCF_018398535.1 Haplochromis burtoni
CTGACAGAGGCGAGGCTGCCGGACACTGGCGCCACCGGGCCCTCTGACCACCACCAGTAGGCAACGGGTGAAGTGTCTTGCCCAAGGACACACGATTGTGTTTTAATTTATCGCCCTCCTGGCACTGCTACTCTGTTCTTGATTTTACAGACTTCTTATCTTCTATTATCAACCTGGAGAAAGCTTTGCTTCTTGGGGATTTTAACATTCAACTGAGACCACTGCTGAGAGGTTCTCTGTCATGTTTGACAGTTCTCTACATTCTATTGGAAATGATGTAAATACTCTTATCCAGTCCTTTAATAGAGAATGCTCATCCATTTTGGATCAAGTGGCACCTATTTTAAAACAAGCTCCATCTCACAAGAGAAGACATACCCTTGGATAAACAAGTCTACATTAAACCAAAGGAGAACAAATGCCATAAAACAGAATGACAATAGAAGAAAACTAAACTTAAAGTACACAGGCTTCATCATTCACATCTTCTTAAATGATACAGTGAAAAATGTAAGATCAGAATATTTTTCTAGACTCATATAAAAAAAACAAGAGAAATCCCAAGAGCTTTTTGACAAAATCAGTGCCATTGTGTTCCCAGATATGGTACCTCTAAACAGGGGCGTCACTAGGTTTTAACAACAGATTGGACAGATTAAACATCTTAGGCCACAAATAAATTTTCAGTGCGTGAATTCATTTTCTTCTGTTTGTGCCTTAGCTTGGCACCTGGTTCAGGGATACCGTAGGTGTTGGAAAGGGGCCTTGGTTTTCTCATACAGCTCTGTGGCAAATGCATCTGAGTGTTTGCCCTTAAGTGTGTCACACACAATTTGTTTGCAGATAAAAGCTTCTGCCAGGTCTAAAGTCTCTTTCTGCAGGAACTTGTGGAGTCATTCGGTTACAGACAGAAGTGTGAAACATCAGTAGTGCACAGACTGCTGAGAACTTGTAGAGCTTTGCTCTGAGACCACTCCAAAATGGCAGACAATGTCTCAAGAACTGCACTAACTGATAGCAACTGACATGCCCAGCGAGTGTTTGAAAGTTGCACAAGCTCAGTTTTTGTCAATCCAAGCTTTGACTGAGCCTCCGTGAACTTATGATGATTGACTAGGGAGATGCTGAAGAAAGAATACACACACTCCAACAAGCTGAAAAGCTCCACAGCCTCTGGGACAGCCTTGCAAGTATTGCACAAAACCAGGTTGATTTGATGACCATAACAATGAACATAGCCTCAGGATGGAGCGTTCTGAAATGTGCTTGTACACCTCCAGTGGAGCCACTCATAACATCATATGTTTGTGCTACACACTTAAGCTCTGAAAGACCATTGTTTTGGATCTGCTACTGAAGCTCATTTGCAATGGACTGGGCATCAAATATTTTTATCTCTGCAAGTGCAAGGAAACACTCCTTCCCTGCCCCCTCTGACACATACCTAACACAAACAGCTAACTGCTCTGCCTTTTCATCCCTTGCCTCATCTGCCACGATGGCACAGATACAATGACACTAGTAACCAGTGTTGGGCAAGTTACGTTGAAAAAGTAATTAATTATATTTACTAGTTACTTCTTCAAAAAAGTAACTGAGTTAGTAACTGAGTTACAATATTCTAAAAGTAATTAATTACTTGAAAAGTAACTATTGCGTTACTTTAAAAAAAACGTTTAACCCTCTGGGGTCCAGGGTATAATTGGCCATTTTTAACTACTTTTGATTTTCCCTCCACATTTCACCTTTAAAAACTATTTACTTGCCCTGTTTGGTATCATTTTCAGCACAACCTCACGTGTCTGAATTTACAGTTATGTTTTCATTTTGACATATTGTATTAACGCAATTGATCTAAAATCAGACAAAAAACATAAAATCAGAATAGAAAAAGTTATTTTTTTACTGTAACAACCACAAACATGTTTAATGAATCATATTTCATAACTTTAAATGCAAATATAAATTGTCAATTTTAAAATCCTATGCACATGTTTTGCAAACAACAAAGTTTGCATCCATTTACCTTTTACCTTGATTTTTTTAAATAACCATTTCAAACTATTTACAGAACAATCAGCTGTTCTGCATTCAACGAGATGCCACACAAATTATTATTTTGTGTGCATACCTGTGTGGATCAGCATGCTTGTATTCCAAAGGTTTCTCCATGTAACGATCTGCTAGGGAGTGTGGGGAGCCATAGCCCCGTCCCCCAGGGCATGAAGCAGGTATGGAGGAGATCCAGGCCCCAGACATCCAGAGACCCCAGAGTACGAGGACCCGAGGAGACCACCAAAAAGGGGGGCAACCGTGCCACCCTCCTGGGAAGAGCTGAGTAGAGCCCCAAACGAGAGGTCACCCAGCAGCTACGGAGCAGAGGCCAGAGGGGGTTGCAGTGGCGTGCCCGCGGGCTCTGCCAGCAGCCAGCTGTGCCAGAGAGGACCCCCGAGACCAGAGGCCTGAGGGCACCCCACCCCCCGGAAGGGGCTCAGCCGGGCCACAGGCGCCAGACATTCTAAACCCTTGTTTAGACCAGGAGTGAGCCGGTACATACATGAGCGCCCAGCCCCAGTCGACAAGAACCACCAACACACCAACGTCTGAGGGCATCAGCCACTGGCAGGGAGTGTGGTGAGGGGAGATAGGCCTCCGTACTTTGGAGGGCCTGAGATGTACCCAGAGAGGTTGAGTCTAAGACCCAACCTGACATATAGACCCAGACGAACAGGCGCACGCAGACACAAACGTGCATTCCCACCCCCATATACACACAAATTATTTTTGTCACTCCAAAAAAATAATTTCTGTCCACTATAAAGGAGAACATCATAGCCTGATACCTGCAGGTCTGACAGTAGCAGGTGTATCACTCCTTTTTCTACCTGGAGACAGCAGTCGCCTCATTGTTCTGACACACAACGCAAAACTATCCACAACACTACACACTAACTACACAAGACAACACATTAACTTCACACCCCAAACATCACAAATCTCTCACATCTCAAAACTCGCTCTCTCTCTTTTTCTGCTGTCTCTCTCTGACTCTTTCTGGCTCTCTCTCTCTCGCCGTCACTCCTAAAACTTCCCCTGTTTGTTTCCTGATGCATCTTATCATCTTTTTTGCTGATGACATTCAGCTATACTACCCAATCAGAGCGGAGAGCTTATGATCTTCAGAAGACTTAAATGACTGTTTAACAGACATTAAGCAATGGTTGAACAACAAATACTTACAGCTAAACCCAGACAAAACTGAACCTTTGATTGTGTCACCGGACAGTGTAATGTCTGGATTTCAACAGTGACTGGGTGATTTAGGTTCCTCACAGAAGCATAACCTCAGAAATCTAGGTGTTATTTTTGATGAAGTTTTTTCTTTAGAGCAAAACTTAAATCAAATGGTAAGAATTTGCCTTTTGGATTTGGGAAACATCTAAAAACTTAGATGTATGGTGTCAATAAGTGAACTTAAGATGATAATTCATGCTTTTGTCTCTACAAGACTCAACTATTGTAAGAGTCTATTTACCTGTCTAAACAAGAAAGGGTTAGCTCGTCTACAGGTTGTTCAAAACTCAGACTACTGACCCGCTTAACCCTTTAAGACCTACCATAGAACCAAGTCCACCAGAGCTTACTTTATATTTTTATATGCTGTAGTGCCATTTTTGGGAGCATTTCAAGTTGCTATACATCAATACAACTGTTATAGCCCATATTTTAATAATATGTATGCATTAAGTCCATAGTAACGGCATTAATTGCAAAAAAAAAGTGCAATAAACTACAAAAAAATTGAAAATCGTTTTTGTTTTGTATTTACATATATTTCTACTTGGAGAAATTTAAGAGGCTTATCCCTCAAAACTTCAAATACAAACTAGAGAGCGAAAATTTCAGAAAAATTTTTAAGTGTGCCTATGCCGCTGCTAATCAGTGTAGTTTGCCATTCATACGGCTACAGAGAGCAAAACTCACCAGAGCACCCATTGTCCACCATGAACTATGGTAAAAACAAACACCGCTCGCGATGACAGATGACAGCTTACAGTTTTGTGTAAAGATGAGGTGACTTCGTACAGCCCTGATTTGCAGACGCTGTGCACAGAGGTTCATGAGCAGAAGTCCCATTGTACCACGGCAGACCCGACAATGTTTGCATGAACACGCTTTGAAGCATTACGTTATGGACCACTTTTCACACATGGTTGGTGTACCCACACAGCCGGCTGTAGCTTTTCAACTCACAGCCCAACACACACCCAAAAAACAGCTGAGAGAGCACAGACTTTACACCCGTGGGTCCACCTCCCTTGCAGCGGCACTGCAGACCAC
>NW_024582913.1:0-52704 GCF_018398535.1 Haplochromis burtoni
GAGGTCAGCGGAGGGGTTGTGAATTGCTGGGTCCATATCGTGGTCGCGTTCTTCTGTCATGATCGCTGTGTGGCAGGCAGGATGAGGACCCAAAATGCAAACTCACAGACTCAGGGGATAAACTCAAAATGCAGCTTTATTGCTGACAGGTGACAAACGAAAGCAGTGATACCAAAACAATACAAAACTAAACTGGGAAAAGCTAATTGTAACATATGCCAGAAGACACGGGGAGAACCACACACAGCATGAGGGAGAACGCGACGCTGAACAGAGGGAGACGCCGACAGAAATACACAGAGGGTAAACGAGGAAAGTGGGAACACACGGGGAACACAGGTGACACTGATAATCATAACGAGACAGGGCGGGGTGAACTGAACATGACATGTACAGGCGTGAGAGTCACAAAGTAAACAGGAAGCGCACAGAGGTTCAGACAGGAGGAGAGAGCACGGGGAGAACACAGACATAACAGGCTGGGGAAAACATGGAATAAAACACGAAAGGGGACAAGGGCTCATGAATACATAGAGGGGCACACAGGGGTGAGAGTCACAAAGGGAAAGCACACAGGGAACATCATAACAGGGCAACTCAGGAAACAGAACCTAAACAGGGAACTGAATACAAAAATACAAGAGAACTAAGAATACTGGGCCAACACGGCCCAGGACCATGACACAGTCTTTCAGCCAGAAGGTCCCTTTGTTCCTGCGCTGTTTATCCACTCTTCATAATAAACCATCTTCAGTTCTTAACTATCCATGAGTCCTGCGTTTAGGTCACTTCCTTGCCTCCACACGACACAAATCCTGACAGCGTGTGCGCATACCGTGTGTGTGCATGTGTGTATGTCTCTGTGTACATGACTTCCCGTCTTAAAAAAGGCCATCTCCCCACACCCAAGGTACACCAAACTCCTCTACAAAACATGATTATTAGGTCACAAGCACTGAGACCCTCACTCAGGTATCCCTTGGGGTATTTCCACTAAGCTATGGCATCCCTTTGGGGGGGGGTTCTCCTAAAAGTCTAGTCTAGTCTAGTCCTAACTTTAAGATACGTTTAGGCCTTTATTACATCCAGGGCAGTGTCAGTGTCTCTACAATACTCTACATTTCTTGTAACTTATTTCTAAAGCCTAAAGTGAACTACAAATATCTTCACTGGCTGTATGCAGGTAGCAGTGCCATGACAAGCATCTGTAAACAAAAGAGCTGTGTACAAACACAATGACAAAGGCTAATGAGGATGGAGAAATACATTTAAAGGGTTGAGAGTAAGTAGAATGACATCAAAAATCAAATTGATCGAGAAAAACTTCAATCTATGTTAATACTACAGTGTGATCACTAGATGAAGACAAAGAGTTCTGTTCTTGTGGATAACAGGTTAAAGACCTGCTGCAAAATTGTTCACAATGAGTCACAGTGACTGACAGCAAGTTAGCCTGGGCCCTGGATGTGTTTTTGAATATCCCTAGATCTCATAAAAGAATTGTTTACTGGGGGGAAGATAAATTCAGCCATCTGATCACCGGCTATCACAGGCAAGGTCTCTGTCAGAGCTGAGCATCACTCTGGCAGCTCGAACCTAACATCAGCGCCTATGTTGACTGGTCTGACAAACTGGATTCAGCAATGGGACTCCAGCAGCTGTTAGCTAAAAAAACATCAACAATGATGGTGGCAAGCATCACAGTAAGTAACCATAGTGACAGTGGGATGGTCTGAAACTGAAACTGGATAAAAGATCTGAGGTTATTATATCCATCCGATATCAAGATTGCACTAAAACCTATTAAAATAAGTAAACTGTATGTGTAGATAGTGTGCATTATTGTTGTAACCTTAAGAAGAAAAAGGTGTGCATATCTGTGTATTCAGAGTGTGAATACACAGAAAGACAATAGAAAGTCATGTACGTTGTTGTGTTCCACGTTCACAGAGGAGTAATGAAATCTAGTGGACATTTGAAGATACTACACAGAATAGTTTAAAAACCAGTGTAAAAGCAGAGTGAAAATTAAAGGACACTAAGAATAAAATACTGCAAAATGAAATAGAAAACACAAATTAACAAACAAGGGAGTCACGTGATAGTGAAGACAGATGTCATTTGTGCACGACATTCAGTAGAAATAACAGCAACACAATCCTGACTCATGAACATCCACATCTGCATTAAATATTGGCCTGTAGCTCCATTCATTATCGACAGTTTAGTTCTTGTGGCATGAAATTGTGCATTAATAATTCGATTTTCTGCAACCTGACATTTGTTGAATAACTGATTGGACCAGTTTATAAAGTAAGTTGATACATAAGAGTTATACCATAGATGATCTATTTGGGTGGAGTTTCATTGGCACATGTTGATTACATTCTTCTTATAACGAGGACAGAGGAGAGAGCAGAGGAGATGAAGACTATGAAGTTTATTTTAGTATTATTTTGTGACTTCAACCTTGAGGCAGCACATCTTTGACATGTTATATTTATTTCACTATAATATTTAGTAAATTTAGTAAATCCAAAAGATTTCAAGACTGGGCTCAGCACCCAGATCCTAGCAATGCCCCTGACTGCGAGGCACTCGATTAATCATTAGCATTATTTTTGCCATTGTTATGCAACATTACACAACACGCAATCATGTGTGTGAACTTCAAGCCTTACAGCTGCTTTGTTTGAATACCCTGCGGATGCATGTGAGATTAAAAAAAGAAAAAAGAGGAAAAACACCGGAAATCGAAAGGGGAAGTTCATTTTACTGCCACCGGGTTCTAATAAATAACATGAAGCAGCTTTTGTTTGTCAGTTATGGGGCAGCTGAAGGTGCTTCACATCTTTACCCTTGGTAAGAAAATCTTCCTTTTCGTATAATGTTTTTCTTTATATTGTGCAGATCAAGAATGTTATAGTTAACTAAAACTATATGTAAAAAATAAAATATTTTAGTTAACTAAACTAAAATAAAAATTTATATGGAATATAATTAGTTTTAGTAGGAATTTTATTACAACTTGCCCGATGAGGCATTGGTAGACTTGAAACTTGAGTCTAAAAGCCCGAGTGAACTGCTTTCAAAAGATTATGTTTGTTCATTGTAAGACCTGTAGTGATTTTCCTAAATCAATTAAAACTAAACTAAGTTGCATCATGTTCAAATAATAAAAAAGAAACTGAAATAAGAAATTAAACTCTGGAAGCTAAAGTGAAAATAAATTAAGAACATCCATCCATCCATTTGCTTCCGCTTATCCTTTTCAGGGTCGCGGGGGGCGCTGGAGCCTATACTAGCTGTCATAGGGCGAGAGGCGGGGTACAAAAGAAAAATTAAGAACAAAAAGTAAAAAGATACAAAACTATAATAACTCTGATACAGAAGCAGTAATGAATACATCTTTAAGACTCAGTTTTTATTTTTATTTTTATTTTTTTTTATAAATGATAACATTTGTTACATTATTTTTAACTAACTTTATATCATAAGCAATCCCATGTTTTCCTCTTCATCAGTTTCTTGTCTCTTTGCGTCCTCCACACCTGCAGCAGGTAAGTTTCTTCTTATGTGTCTCATATGAATATTTCAACTTGAAGAAAATATTAAAAACAGTTTATATTATGTGCTGATAGGTCAGATCAGACTAGCTGGGTCTGGGTCCACTCGGTGCTCTGGAAGGGTTGAAATCTATCACAGTGGCTCCTGGGGAACAGTCTGTGATGATGACTGGGACTTAAATGATGCAAAAGTGGTCTGTAGAAGACTTCGCTGTGGGACACCAGTGGAGGCCACTGCATCTGCTCACTTTGGTGCAGGAAGTGGAGAAATCTGGCTTGATAATGTGGCCTGTTCAGGAAGTGAGAGTTCTCTAACTGCGTGTGAACACAGAGGATTTGGGACACACAACTGTGGACATGGCGAGGACGCTGGTGTTGTCTGTTCAGGTGAGATATTGTTCTAATAAATTGTGTTGAATAAATGTATCTTTCTCTGTTTGGATGAACAACTCTTTGACCCAGTCACTATAACTGGGCCAAACTGAATGACAAGAAGGAAAGTTGGGCTGGGTTATGCTGATTGGGTTTCTTTTGGTTTCTTCAGAATTTAAATGATACAAAGTATGTTATCTTTCATAATTATTATTGTTGGTAAATGTGTTTGATTTTTGCCATGGCCAAATAACAAAAAAGAAACACTAACACTCTTTAAGCAAATGTGCCTGTGACTAGGTGCTCATATCAGATTATCCAGGTCTGGGTCCATTCGGTGCTCTGGAAGAGTAGAAATCTACCACAACAGTGCGTGGGGAACAGTCTGTGATGATGACTGGGACTTAAATGATGCTAAGGTGGCCTGTAGACAGCTGGGGTGCGGGACAGCAGTGGAGGCCACTGCATCTGCTCACTTTGGTCCAGGAAGTGGGAAAATCTGGCTTGATGACGTGGCCTGTTCAGGAAGTGAAAGTTCTCTAATTGAGTGTGGACACAATGGATTTGGGACACACAACTGTGGACATAACGAGGACGCTGGTGTTGTTTGTTCAGGTGAGAAAAAATACACAAAACAACTTGATAAACTTAATTTTCTCCATCAATCATGTAAGGTACATGGGGTCAAAAGCAACAAATCAACCTGGACCCATCATGTTTCCTCTACTGTGCAGTGTTTGACATTTTTCTGTCAGTTTGCAGTATAGTGTGTTCTGTCAAGTTTTTCTTTAATGGTTTTTACTCAGGATTCAGTGGTTACTTGCCATGGGAACTGTTTAAATAGATATGCATTTGCCATATACAAGCAGAGCACAAAAAGTGATCATTATTCTTTTTATTTTTTATTCTTTCATCTAACTAGTACACTGTTGATATCTCTTCATTTACAGACAGTTAATGTTTCAGATGCATGTCAAAGCTCTTTCAGATTATATTTCCAGCTTTCCCAGAGATCTGTTTTTGAGGCAACAATCGCATCAGCAGATGCGTCGTGTAGATAACGAACTCAAAATAAGCGTAGCTTATCTTCACACCTTCAGTTTTGATTTGTAAATTAGCTGAGGCTCAGCTAAGGTTAGCATTTGGAGATGCTGTAGTGGGGTTTTACATACTTTTTCTAACCTACTGTACATGGAGCATTTTGATATTTAGCATGGTGTTATTAATATTTTGCCATCTAACTCTGTCTTGTCAAATGACAGAATCCTGTTCTAAGAGTACAAGCAGAAATGACAGTGTGGCTCACCACAGAGACCACATTCCTTTATTTTTATTTTTATTTTTTTCCTGTCCCATTTGGTTCTTTAGCCGTCAGAATTGTTGTTTGAAGACCAACAAGGATACCCAATGGATTTACTTTACCAAATGGATCATCACGGCCTTGCCGTATTGGTCCATTTGATCGACCTTTGTTGTTATTATTTATTTTATTTTATTTTCAGTTGTTACAGACAGACATGACTGAGGGATAGGAAAGGGAGAAAGAAAGATGAAGTAAAAGAAAAACAGAGGGTAAGAGGGACAGTGAGAAAGGACACTTAAAAAGAGAAAGAAGAGGAAAAAAACCTCCTGGATCACCTGTTGAGAGAAAAAGAAGAGAAAACAAGCAAAAAAACAGAGCAACATACTAAACACAACACCATCACGTTAATCTAGCTAAGTGTAAACAGCAGTAAATACTAAATATTGAATGTTGTTGTGTAGCAAGCAGGACCAACAGCGCACAATGTGCTTGGAAATAGCAGCCTATAAAGGTGTAGTTTATGTCTATGAACAGTGAACACCCGTGTGCACACCTGTGTGGATCAGCGCGCTTTTATTCAAAAGGTTTCCCCATGTAATGGTCTGCTAGAGGATGTAGAGAGCCATAGCCCCGCTCCCATGGCATGAAGCAGGCATGGAAGAGATCCAGGCCCCAGACATCCAGAGGCCCCAGAGTGCGAGAGCCCAAGGAGGACTACCAGAGGGGCATCGGTGCCACCCTCCTGAGAAGAGCTGAAGAGAGACCACATTCCTAACATGTAATTGAAAATATATTTAAATGCACTGCAGCTGATTTGTACCAGCCTAAAATGTCCTCATGTAAAATGGTGAAACTACATTTTTATGCAAATAACTTGCGTATCAGCATGATTGATCAAGCATATTCACATAGATACATGGGCAGAAACACAAAAATGGCTCAAAACTAAACATCACAACACCTTCACATACTAACACACCCACACACAGTAAGTTACTCAGGCAAACAAGAAAAGCAGCAGCTGGTGTTTAGAGGAGATTTTAAACAATTCGGAGCACTGTTAAGTATGGGTGTCCATGGCTTTCTGCAAATTGTGCAGCTTTTACATGAGGATAACATCAACCAGTGAGGCTCTCTTTTCTTGACTCCTTTCCAGTGTGGCTCTTAAAAACATTAAGGAAAAAAATAAACTGAAGGCAAGCAAACCCAACAAATCCAGGACTCTGCTTTGACACAACCAGCTTTAAGGCTTGGTGTACTTATAAACATAAAACTTTAACAAATCAGATGCAAAGAAACTGTCTTTGAGGAATTATGAAACAAAAACAAAACAGAAAAAATCCCCATTACATTAAACAGAGAACAGTGAGTCCGTTTTTTAGCGTGTATGTTTGGTGTTTTACTGTAAATTTCTTCTTGATTGTTTAGAGCAGGGGTCGGAAACCTATGGCTCGTGAGCCAGATGTGGTTGTTTTGATGGCTGCATCTGGCTCACAGGCAAATCTTTAACAATGAAAGAAATGTGATATTAAAAATATAAAACATTCCCATGTATTTCAATCAATTCATTTTCTACCGCTCATGTTGATGGTTGCGGATGGCTGGAGCTAACCACAGCTGTCCTCCGAGACAACACCAAATTTTTATTGGATAATGCGTAACATACATGGGTCATTGTGACAACTTTTTGTTATTTATGCTCGTCCACCATCCATCACACATAACACTGCCTAGGAACAAGGCATGTTTTTCATCTTCGACCTCATGCACGGTTTTGCGTGTAATGTCCTTTTTTCCCACATGCTTGGCATTTTACTTCATTTGCTGGACAATCTTGCTATGAACAGGATGAAGTGCCACTACATTTATGACACTTTGCACTTTCTCGCTGTCTTTCTGGAACCCACGTTTAAGCTTGACAACCACCAGTCTGTAGATTTTTTTTTATAGTAGCAGACTTACATCCAGAGCTGGACTGGGACAAAAAATCGGACCTGCCAACCAGATATTATAGGAAAAGCCATAAAGCCTTTGAATGAAAACAAAAGCTGTTGTGACACTGATGTACACTGTCTTGTTGGTATATATGTATGATTTCTGTCATGGTCCTGGGTCAACTGACCTAGCGTTTACTATTATGATCTTATGTTCTAGTTTTTTGTGTTTGTGTATTTGGGTTTAGACTTTTTAGTTCATAGCGTTTTGGTTCTGTGTTCCCTGTGTTCTTTATCTGTACTGTGTCTCTGAGTCCAGTCTGTGTATTTCCTGTCTTACTTTGAAGGTCCATGTCTGCTGTCAGAGTGTTCAGTTTTGCACCCTCCCTATTTCAACGTGTTAATTTGGTTCAGCCATGTCTCCCTCCTGTGTGTATTTATAGTGTGTGTTCTCTTGTGCGTGTTACTGGTCCGTCTGTGTTTTCTCAGTACACTTCTGCCTTCTTGTCATGTCACTTCAGCTTTCCATTCCCTCGTGTTTCTGGCTTGTAGATTAGCTCTTAGTTCTTTTCCAGTTTGGGTTTGCTTAGTTCTGTTTGTGCCATCACTGCCTTTTGTTTGTTGTCACAGCAGTGCCCGTATCTTGGGTCCTTTTTAAAATTCCACACGGCTTGCCCCATAAACCATGACAATTGCTATACATGTTACATCAGATGACCACTTTGGTTGCAAGATTCAGATGATTATTTATTAAAAGATAGAGAATTAAAATGACAATAAGAAAGAAAAGTATTTCTTTTTGCCCCTCTTTCCCTGGTAATGTGTCTGCAACCACAGTTGCAGACACATGATCTGGGCCACCAAAGGGTCATCATTCATTAATAAATGAATGAATGAATGAAATTCTTTGCGGTATGTGGGCCATGTGTAAGTTGTGTGCAGCCACGGGCCAGTTGCAAGCACACTGCTGGCCCTGTGCTGGCCCCGAACAGTTTCAGCTCTGGACCCAGATGTCAGCCTAATGTCTACCTTAACCCTCGGATGGTCATAGTCAAAAAAGGGACCCTTTTGGGTCCCTTTTTTGACTATGACCATCCGAGGGTTAATCAAGCCATGTAATAACAACATGTGCATAATAGTGCAAAAGTAAAATGACAAAACTCTGATCAGACAGTGAATGGACTGACTCTTATACAGCACTTTTCTATTCTCCCAGATTGCTCAACATGCCACATTTACCCAATCACACACTTTCTCTAAACTGAGCGCTTCCTAACTACATTCATACACATTCAGACTTGACACTAACCTTCCGATCAGTGGGTGACCTGCTCTACCTCCTGAGCTACAGCCACGCACTGGCAAAGATGAGCAAACCGTCACTAGGTTTTGGCTAAAGTGTACACTCACAAACCTGCATTTGTAATGTTGGCTACCATAGCGGTATAGTATTGCAACATGGCATTTGAGTCTTCTAACTAAAATAGGAACATAAATATTGCCATCATTGCCAGACCTGGTCCACATCTGGTTGACATGCAGCCATGACACCGGTCAGTCAGAAATGCCAGCTTGATGCCAGATCCGGGCCAGACCCATTTTTCTATGGGTCTGGGCCACATGAACCAAATCACAATCGAGCCAGATATGGCATGCCAACCGCCATGGACAGCGCAATCTATGCCAGGCCTGGCCCATATCTGGATGACATACGTCTTATCATGCCAGAAGTCAGCCAGCAGTGCAGGCTTGATACCAGATCCGGGCCAGACCTGCTTGCGATGTGGGAAGGACATCTCCTGGTTTCATCTTCATGTTTCCCTCTCACCAGATATCCAAACCGATATCATGACCAGCAGCTTTTACGGCTGTGGCCCCAGCAAACATCAGCTGATACCTGAAAGTAATATTAAATAAATTCTAAAAACAGCTTATCAAGCTTAACCATACTGCTGTTGTTTAGCATGACATCCACAGGTTTCCTCTTTCTGTCACAAAGTGGGCGATAAACAAACAAAAGAGACGGAACTTGCAACAGAAAAGCCAATCAGCTGATCATTGATCAGTTTCATGATTGAAGTAGCAACAGGAGAGGGAGAGAATGACAGAAGAAGAGGCAGCTGTGCAGCATAAAGACAGAATAACTCCAGCTTTGTGTCTTATTTTCATTCTAGCTGAAGAACGGAACAAATCACGTTCTTTTTAACCTCAATATGGATACCGCAAAACCATTTTCTTCTGTTTGTCCATGATAAGATTGGTTTCAGAGCCGCTGCCCAAGCAAACGGGAGGGTGTGTCCGACGTCCTCAGCTGTAAATGGTCCAGCCCAGGGTCAATCATGACACATTGGCCAATCCACCACCTTTTATTGTTTATACCATTACAAAAAATAAAAAAAACAACAAAAAAGCTCATGAGAACAAAAAAATATCATCGGCCCACCAGGCGAATGCCCGATATGCCTGATGGCCAGTCCAGCTGTACTTATGTCTGACTTTATGTTGATATGTTGATAGACTTCTGCAAGGTCAAATCTGAGTCAAGCTGCATGCATTCTGACAGCCGTTTGTCTGTGAGACCGACAACAAGCCTGTCACGTATCAGCTCATCATGTAGCACTCCATAGTTGCAGTGTTGTGCTTGTGCGTAGAGCACAGTCACAAAAAAAAGCATCCCCTTTCTGATTATCTCCCTGTCTGCGCATGTTGAATTTAAGCACGCTGAAAACAGCCTCAAATCCATCATGTTGTCCTCTGCTTAGCAGTTAACTTAGTCAGTGAAGAAATAAATCAAAATGTTGACTTGGTTCTCTTCCAAACTCACATTCAAATTACTTGCAAGAGAAAATCTTTTGAACCTTGGTATCCATTTGGACTACTCTTGCGGCTTTGAAAAGTCAGAGGACTCCAGTTGCTGGATGCTGAACGTCGTGCTCGGCCCCGCTGACACCACCAGTCTCGCCCCCTAGCTGCCATCCTAACTAATTACACTGATTGGTTCCGTTAACATCCATCCATCCATTCGCTTCCGCTTATCCTTTTCAGGATTTCGGGGGGCACTGGAGCCTATCCTAGCTGTCATAGGGCAAGAGGCGGGGTACACCCTGGACAGGTCGCCAGTCTGTCGCAGGGCTAACACACAGGGACAGACAACCATTCGCGCTCACATTCACTTCCGCATTCACACCGGTTCCGTTAACATCCTGCTGTGGAATGCAATTACACCGCAGATGTAACCTAACTCTGACCATGAAACCACAGCCACTGTGCACCAGTCACACACTGTTCTTTACTTTAAATCCACCACATCATAGCAAATTAACCTGTTTATCCTGCGAAACACAATTTCATATGTACTGGCTCAATGTCCGTTTTAAAAACATGAGGACTTACATGTAAGCTTTACATTTCCAGTTTATCAAATCCCACTGAGACCTTCAAATCTAACCTCTGTTCGTCTTGTCCAATCTTTCTTATCTTTCTCCAACTCTGGGTGAGATTTATTTCTCTACCTGTGAAATAAAGTAGCTGGACCTTTAGCTAGCAACACACTGTGAGACAAACTGCTCACAAACAGTTTGTGTGTTTGCTGATGTTTGTTGAGCTGATAAAAATGTTGCATTTGAAATGATCTGACACTTAAAAAGTCACTCCCCTCATTTTCATTCCTCTTCAGTAGGGCTAGCTAGATACTGCAACTGCAACTTACAGACACCTACAGTCGTTTCAGTGTTGTGCAAAAAAACATAAAAAAATAAACATAAAATAAACCACTGTCCCACTTTTAACCCATAAACGTTGGCCAATGCCATCTCTCTTTCTCTCTCTTTACCTCTCTTGCCATCCCTGGTGATTAATAAATGAACAGGACTGCCTTCCAAGTGTCACTGTCTAGGTTTAAACTGGTGTCATGAAGGCTAGCGGTAACAAACAATAACTCCCCCCAAATGCGTTAAACCAGAGATAAAGAGCAAGTTTAGAAAATGTAAGGAGTAGAAAGTACAGATATTTGTTTAAAAATGTAGGGAGTAAAAGTAAAAAGTAGTCAGAAAAAAAGTACTTAAGTACAGATACCTGAAAATTGTACTTAAGTACAGTAACAAAGTATTTGTACTTTGTTACTTCCCACCTCTAGTGTTATTATACTGTCTATGCTCGGAAAGAGCCAAAGTTGTGTTAGCAGTTTCTGTCCCAGATACCATCTTGCTCTCATCTTTTCTAAACTGGATTTTATTGCCAGCAGACATGGTATTGATTCATGTAGAGCTTGAGAAGGGAAAGTGGAGGTGATAGTGGGTTGCAAAGTGGCTTGCAGTGAGAATGTCACTAAAGAGAATTACCAGTTGGATATGTAAACTGGTATCAGTTGAGCCATATGGATTGTTATTGGGATTAGCTGAGGACATCGGTGTAGCTTGACTTTGTGATCTATTAAAACTAACACTATTCTTTTTTTTCTTTTCTTTTTTTTTGTTAGTGAGTCTCCCAAAACCCAGCATCTCTGTAAATGAAGGTGAGGTTAGCTGGGGTCAGAATATCAGCATCACTTGTTCCATCTCATCTGAGTTCTTAGATGGAACTTTCACCCTCAAGAAAACCTCAAGCAGTTTCAGTCAGACTGAAACAGGATCCCGATCTGCTACCTTCAATATCGACAGAGTGGACTTCAGTGATGATGGACTGTACCAGTGTCAGTATGAGAAACGCATTTCAAGTAACACATTCAGCTCCCCCCTCAGTGACTCTGTCAGAATCTCTGTTACTGGTAAGAAGAAATACACTTTCCTGAACATCATGTTTCATTTGTTTTCTATAAGTAGGGTGATCAGTGAGCTACAACAAATGTATTATTGTGCTGGTGTTGTGTGTCTCTTTTCAGTAATCTTTCCAAAACCCAATATCTCCATCAGTCCTGCTGGTGAGGTGACCTGGGGTCAGAACATTGGAATCACTTGTTCAATCTCAACTCAAACTTTAGGTGGAACGTTCATTCTGATGAAAACATCAGATTCATTCAACAGGACCCAAAACTCAAACACAAACTCTGCTACCTTCAATATTCCTGAAGTAGACTTTGATGATGAGGGATTGTACCAGTGTCAGTATCAGGAAAGCGGCCCAAGTCATGAATTTTACTCCCCACTAAGTGACTTTTTTAGGCTCTCTGTTACAGGTAAGAAAACAAATACAAGTATGATAGTCAATAATTAATAGCAATGCTTATAAGAGGATACTGCAGTAGTTCTTTCTTGTATTTAGAACAGCAGCTCTTTTTTCATAAAATTTCTGGATGGCTGACAAAATGCTCTCAAAGCCCACAGTACTGAGGACTAAACACAGACTACTGGAAACAAACTATTACACACTGTGGAGCATTTAGCAGCTAAAGAGCTAAATGTTAAGTTGGGGCCTAAAAAAGTGAATGCTGGACTTCCGTCCTTAATCCCAATGTCACTTTCACACAGTGAGACTGCAGAGGCCCAGCATCTCCTTGACGTCTCCGAATGCAGGACTTGTCTGGGGTCCTGAAGGTGCACAGATCACCAGGGGTTACAGCTTTGTCCTCACCTGTTCCATTAACTCCACATTTTCCAGTGGCCATTTTATTCTCAGCTTCTCTGGCTCCAACCTCACAGAGCCAGCAGTCAACAACTCAGCCTCATTTAGTTTCCCTGTAGCGGAGTATGAGCAACAGGGCAACTACAGCTGTGTGTACGAGGTCACAGTGTCCACACGGACATTCAGATCTGCTGTAATTGCACCAATTAGTGTCATCATTAAGTACAGTAAGTACAGTATTTACACCTACATAAATTACACAGTTTATGCTTTTTTATTTTTTAATTACAAACAAATAATAAGAAATGTCACTGTGACAAATCTTCTGTGCACACTGTGTATCTGTATTTCTCAGGCTTCTCTGTTCATTCTGTTAATTTCTGAATGTTTACATTTAAAACCAGAAAGAGAAGAAGCAGATGTATAGGAGGAGACTGTTCCAGTATAGAAACAAACGTGAATAGAAACAGAAAGATATGAGTCTGAAGTTTCCAAAAAAAACAAAAACAAATGCAGTAATCAGTCTTTTCAGAGTAATCCTGTGCTAGGGTGTACTTCATAGCAAAAATTATTCCATTTGTCAAGGGAGAAACTGGCAAGAATGTACCAGGGGGCCGATCCGACCTGCCCCAGATGTAAACAGGTGCCAGCCAACTTATGCCACATGTTCTGGTCTTGTTCCAGGCTGAAAGACTTTTGGGCTAACATCTTTAGAACATTCTCATTCATTTCTAATAAGGATATGGAACCAATGCCTCTGACAGCCATCTTCGGTGTGGCACCGAGGGAAACTCAACTAACAGCCTCTCAGAGGAAGGCAATAGCATTCGCCTCATTGCTGGCTGGGAGATTGATTCTATTTAACTGGATAAAGGCAACACCGCCATTCCATAAACGCTGGGTGGAGGAGGTGATGGCACACCTCAAATTAGAACATCTCAGATTTACTGTACAGGGCAACACCAAGAAATTCTTTAAGGTCTGGCAGCCTTTCATTTCCTATTTTGAAGATGAGTTTCCGTCCACTCCATAACTGGCAACTCCCCCCCCCCTTTTTTTTCTTCTTTTTTTTTCCTTCCTCTGTCTGGGTATAGTTTTGTCTTACACTGTGTGGTAGGACTTGAGTTCGAGCTTTTCTGTATGAATGATATGCTTTCTGAAAACTCAATAAAAACACTTTGATTATTATTCATAGCAAAAATTAGAAACACACTGGAATAGGATAAAATGATAAGAATAAGATACTGTACATAATAGAATAGAATCAAATAATATACTGTATACAATAGAATAAAAATAGAATAAACTTTCTTAACCATCTTTCCTGTTTTTGCTTTCTCTCAGTCTGGACATTATACTGTCTGTCATCAGCAGAGTTCTCAGTAATCACTAGTGAACCACAGTAAAGTTTTGAGACAGTCTGTTAAGACTGTTTAAACTTGTAAATAACTGCTTACAATTAAATTGATGAAAATGATTTTATGTTTTTTTCTGGTTTCATCTAATTGAATTAATTTAGCCTTTCTTTCTTTTGGTGCTGGGGACGCTGTCATATTTTTAAACTACTTTTAGTAAGTAAGTAGGTTTTTAAGTTGAGCGTGTAGTGTTCCTTCAGTTTGTCAGATCCTCGCCTTGTTTGTCACTTCTCGTTTGAAAAGTTCCTCAAGATGGGGAAGTTTGATTAAGATCCAAAAACGCTGAGCTCAAGGCTTCACCACAGGACTTCACTAACCACTGTGTGGTGTCACATTGGTTATGTCCAACATTTAGATACGGTCAAGATGAGAACTGATGACTGTGTATCTGTTCCTGCTGAGCACAGTGTTCTGTAGCCAAACTCTTGAAACTAGACTGGTGTGAATGACATACGATGTGGCTGAAAACTACATGCTCTCGACTGAAACATAAATGAGAAGTAGTTTTTATGGATAAACTGATCAAATTTTCTCTTCCTAGTGTCTTTGATGATGCTGGTGTCCTCGGTATCTGTTGGAGTCCTGCTGCTGCTCCTGCTGCTGCCATTAGTGATGTGGCTGCTGTGCAGAAGACCACGAGCAACCAAGCAGCCTGGAATCCTCGTCCAAAGTCAAAGTGTGTGCTCACCAGGACACACAATTATAAATAATTATTCATCACATTGTTTACATGTTCATACATATTTTTTCTCATACTTGTGTTTCAGTATCTGTCAGAGTCAGGAATAATTATATCAATGCAGATGAAGAGGATGATGAGGAGGACTATGTGAATGTTGATGCAGTGGAAACTAATGAAAAAATCAAAGAAGTTGCAGTACTGGATGAAGAAGTGAGTGATGATTATGATGACCCAGTGAGTGATGAAGATCATGATTATGAGGAAGTGAGCCCAAATGACAATTACAACAAGCCCAAGGAGGCCTGTGTGAGCGTAGACGGTCACAGGGAAGATGAAGGGGAAACTAGTGATGAAGAAGACAACTATGAGAACGTATCCTCACCATCATTAGGTGTGGATAATGATAAGGAAGAGGAAACTAGTGATGGAGAGAACGACTATGAGAATGTATCCTCACCATCAACAGTTCATTATCATTTATAATGACCTGAACTTCATAAACATCTGAAATACAACCACATAAAAAAAATGTCAATAAGTGTTGACAATAAATGATGGCAAGCTTGGTCAGCTTGAGATTTCACAGTAAGCTGCAGTAACACCAGAGGAATATATTTTATTTCAAGCCAACATGAAAATAATCACAGGAACGTTTTTAAACATTCATTATTAACCTATTACATTTATATACATATTTACCACTGAATAATTGCTCGATGATGTCTTTTTCCATAACTTCTCTTTTGGGTTTAGTGTTCTATGAGTCATTGAGTCGGGAACCATTTAGAGCAGAGACAGGGAGAGTTTAAAGAAGCAGAAGGACTTGTATGTTTATTTTTGCTGCAAGAGAATGATCAATAAAGTTCTGCTCAGCACCTGAATTGAATAATGCAAGAGTGTGTTTACTGTAATCTTTGTGGGTACCAAGAGTCTGGGCATCATGGTGAGTGGTTGGAAGGATTCAAAATGTGGACTAAGGAATTACCAGCATTTATTTACAGTCCCGGCAATTCACACAGGGAAGTAACGAATTTGCAAACTATATCTCAAGAACAGCAGGTTATCCAGAAGGCCACTCATCCATGCCACAGGGATGGCCAGAGACAAATCCACCAAACTGACCCCAAAATACTCACAGTCCAAACACTCACTCAGCCCTCACACTCGATTCCTGTACAAACAGGAACAGAAGGTAAGTGGCAGCTTCAAGGCAAACAAAGAAGACAAACGATTAAATGTGGCAGAAACCAAGCTTCGCTAACGTTTAGTTAGCAGTCCGGCTTTGAATGACAGTCCTCCTCCAGCTTAAAGGAACCGGATGAGGCAAGTACCCAAGTCAACCCAAGTGCAGTCAGCCAGATGCTGGAGGAAGACACTGCAAAACAAAGTGTGGTTAGAGACAAAGAGAGAGAGAGAAGCGGGCAAGGCGGGAAACTGGAGGACCATGATACTGGGTAGGAATGAAATATCAGATTTTGCCAAGCAGCATCCCGACATCAGTGTGAGGCCTGTCTTAGAATTATCACTATTTTTTTTATATCTCTTTTATTTATTAAACTTACACCTGATTATATTCTGATCAATAATAAGTAATTAAGCATCCTTAACTATCAGCAAAATCACATGTAAATCATGATTCTGTGTTCAACAAATACACCATAAATAACACCATTTCATTCAGAGTTATGCATAATGATGGGCTGGTGACATATTTATTATCTTTCACATTCCTGCAGCCACACACACACACACACTAATCTGCCAAGGTCAAAACTTGATTATGTCTGTGCACACAGAATGTGGATATTGAAACCATTTTCACTACTGAAACTGTAAATGTGCAAAACTTTGGAAATAAAAGAGAAAATAAAGACTTAAAGAGACTTACAGCTTTTATTGTCATTGTGCGGTTTCTTGCACAGCGAAATTGGGTAGATGGACCACAAAGGTGCACAAGTAAAGAAAACAATATACAATGAGGGAAAAAAGCAATATATATGTATACATATATGTGAGTAACAATGTACATGGTGTATGCGTAGAAACATTGAAAGAGAAACATTGTGGGCTTTATACAAGGTCAGTTATACAATTTAATAAATAAGGGTGGAGTGGCTATGGTCAGTTAGGGTGGAGGTGGTAGTTCCAGTGAGACCAAAATATTGCACATACCAAAGATATTACACATGGGCCAAAAATATTGCACAGAACATGGGAAGACTGAGATATTGCACATGGGATGGCAGCAACATAGTTGATTAGAAGCGTCAGAGTGGATGTGTTGGAGAAGTCTGTTCACACTCTTAGTTTGCATTAAGAGTTCTGTCAGCCCACGGGAAGAAGCTGTTCTTTAGTTTAGTAATCTCAACTTTTTTCCAGAGGGCAGGATGTTGAAGAGGTGGTGGTTAGGGTGGAGGTGGTCCTTTATAATTACCCTGGCTCTGGAGAGACATCTCGAGCTGGCAATGGAGTCCAGGGGGGACAGTGGACAGCCGATCACCTTCTCTGCAGTTTTGATGACCCTCTGTAGTCTCCTCTTGTCAGCTGTCGTGCAACCAGCGTACCACACAGATAGTGGCTCGGTAGAAGGACACTAGTAGGTCAGTCTGCAGCCTGTTCTATCTCCAAACCCTCAGGAAATGGAGGCGCTGCTGGGCTTTCTTCACTAGGGCTGATGTGTTTGTGGACCAAGATTGGTCCTCAGATACGTGGGTGCTGAGGAACTTAAAGGAGGCCACCCTCTCCTCAAATATGCTGCATTGCAAAAAAATGTGGGAAACTTAATTTCGCACAAATTTTCTGCCAGGAATCATGACCTTGCAGGACCAACTAAGGTAACTGTGTACTACAGGGATGCATTTGGCTCAACTCCTGTATATCTAACAGTGACATGGTTTGTAATAAAAAAACCCAAAAGAAAGCAGAGACATATATACTTCATATGCAATACCATGTAAGTGCCATTCACAGATTATAATACAAAAATTAAATGGTATAATATAACATAAAACCACAGAAAACTGGCTAAATTTACATTTAAGTTAAGTTTTATTTCTCACTCAAATTCAAGTCTCTGCAGGCTGTGAATGATAAATTTAAAAAGCAGACTGAGGAGCTCTTCAAGGTCATCTTCATCAACGCCAGCTCATCAGACTCACTGAAGAAAGTGATCACAAAACGTGGTGAGTTAAAGATACATCCATTCACTACCAATTCAATTAGGCATGTCTCTTAGATTTTTGATATGTTCCATGTCATTTGAAATCTACCACTGAGACGTCCATGTAGGTATGAACTCAGGAGGATGCGTTAGAACAGAGCTGTTAAAGGTCTCAGCTGTTTCTATTGAAATAACTCTAAATGGAAGCGATTACATTGAGATAATCTTTGCTCTTTTAAGTGATCCTGATACATTCCTGATCACTGACCAACGCTTTCTAAATAAGACCTAATATGTGAATCTGGTCTGTGAAGATCAGGCCTCACATCTTCTTTGATGACCAGCAGAGACTTGTTGATACTGTATTGGGGTCCGGCACAGTGGCATTCCTGGTGCCCTCACCAAACTAACAATAATATGTCATAACGACGCAAAAATGTGAACTGAAATATGTCCCCATATTGGTCTAAATAACAAAAAATAAACACATTTTTTTTAATCTCATCTGTTATTTTTGTATCTTTATAAAACATATTTGTATGTATTAAAGTTATCAAAAAATGTACTGCATGTTGGAGCTGCCATAGCAGACTGGGATTTCCTCACAGAGAAACAGTCTTTCAGGGTGTAGATGTAAAGAACCATAATATGTAACTATATCAGTCATTATGTAATTATGTCAAAAACATCTGAGTTTTATATAGCACATGTTGAAATACAACAAATATGACTGTAGCACATTATGCTGCATGGATTTATTAAAAAGCACCAAAATCTAGGAGGTATCATTTTTGTACCATCTTAGACAAGTAAATAATACTATCACACAAATCTCCTTAACCATTTAAAGTACTGACACTTTATATTATATAGCTGTTTTGTGAATTGGTGCTATATAAATTGAGTTATATAAAAGTTATATTCAAGTTCAAAATGAACTTCAAACTTCAAATTCAAATGAATCAAAATGAAGTAAAAGTGTTTTCACTCACTCTCAGCAGAGGGCAGTGCAAGATAGTCAGAGTTTATGTGCCTCTTTCCCCTGTTCCCTTGACTATGATGCTTTAATGCATTTCTACATTAATCCACAGAAACATTTATCAATGTAAAGCTGTTTAGAACCTACTTATAATAAGCTGTCTATTTTAAAGAGTTTGGAAAGAAAGCGAATGGACTTCATTTATTTTCATGAAGACAATTCACCTCTCATCCAAGAAGCTTCT
This sequence comes from Haplochromis burtoni, assembly GCF_018398535.1. Taxonomy (NCBI): domain Eukaryota; kingdom Metazoa; phylum Chordata; class Actinopteri; order Cichliformes; family Cichlidae; genus Haplochromis; species Haplochromis burtoni. The sequence continues at coordinate 19,215 of NW_024582913.1, forward strand.
GCAGTTCTAAAACAAGCTGAATAAGATTAAATGTTGAGGATGAACTGTCCTGCTGAGGTCTTGACCTTCTGTATGTCAGTCAGATGACCTGTTTCTACTAACAGTGATGAAATCCAGCACACCTCAGAGCTTCATTAGTGCATCCAAAGACTCAATATATTTTATAGTCATTCAATTGTTGACCAATTCCTGTGTGAAAGACCCTAAATCTGTAACATTATGAATTAACTAATGAGTCTCTGCATTTCACTGGTAAATATCTTAACAAGCGCATTGTGTATTTCATCCTTTACGCACATTATCATTATACAATAAATGTGTTCGTTTCCAGAAAATCTAAATGTTATGATGATTTCAGGTGATTAAGTTCAGCGTTTACCCTTAATTATGTGTGACTGTCATCACATACATCAGCCACCATTCATGTCACACCCCTGGCTGAAAGGGAAAGACAAAATATATACACCTCACTGAAAAAAATAAATGTATTTAAAAGTCAAGAATATCACCAGTTTGTCTGTAATTTGTGTAGTGTGTAAATGTGTGTGTAAACAAATAAAATTTAAATAATCCCAAATGACCTGGAAGAATAAGTGATAGAAACTGAGGTTGCTGAGGTCCATATATAGTCTCAGCTGAGTAACTAACCACGGTGACAAATGTTGCTCTAAATACAAGTAGCCACCAAAACCTGGAAGAGGATATAGAGTTCTAAGAGCCATCACACATATGTATTCACAATAAAACAGGTTTTTGTGATGTTGTCCTGGGGGATGTCAACATGAAAAGTACACAGTAAAAATTAGCACAGACAGGTGTTCATCAAAAATGAAAGAAAAACATTGTAGAAGTGATTTGACCTGAGAAAATTTTAAATTTGTGTATGTGAAGAAAGCTAGTTTTAAAAAAAGAAAAAAAAGAAGAAAATACCCGTGTTATGTAAGCTTCGGATAAGATGGAATTAATAGCTAACACAAGAATGAGCCCACTCCTGCACCCTGATAAGTATGAAGGCTTAATTTGTTACCCAGATGATTTCAATGGGGCAAAATGTGCTTAAATTAAATCAGCCACTGTGACCATTGTTGCAGAGATCACAAAAACAAATATGGTTTTGTTTGGGATCTGGGGCTTTTGTTGGCTTTTTTCTAATAAAGTCTTGAAATAGGTGGAAGTAAAGGATTTATAAATGATTTATTTAAAAAAGCAATTTTTTTTAGAAATAAAAAGTTCTTTCATGAGTGAAGCTGATAAAAAGCTGAAGGCAGTGGCACATCCAAATGTTCACTGTGTTTACAGAAAAGTGCCAACTTGGATTAATCAGTGTGAAAAGAGAAAATGGGATGATCCACACAGTAATATGGGAACATGTATTATTTTCTTAATCAGCAAAGTAGTTTTGGTCTGTGCTGATATCTTTGGTAAAAGTGTTCTTGACTGATAAGTTGGGATTTAATGTGATAAACTTACAGTAGATAACACAATGTACCACTGGAAGACAGGAGGCACTGTTGATGAAAATGGGCCTGTGTACACCTGCGTAGATATTCCAACCTCATTCCTGAGTTATGCTCAGTGTTACTATTAAGCATTTATATTTCTTTACCTGACTGATTAATTTTGTGTTACTCAACATCAAACTAACCTTTATTTTCTTCATAAAACAAGACATTTCTAACTTGATTCAAACTTTTGAGCTGTAGCGTAAATTGCAGTGAGAGTCCATGGTTATTGATTAAAGCAGATGATGTAGAGTATCGGGACAGGGACAGACTGTTAAAAAGTTATGAGCTGTCTTGCTGCAGAGAAAGTGGAGTCTGTCATCCTTGAAATGCTGCCAAGACAGGCAGCTGGCAGGATTGAATGATGCTCTGCCTCTGTGCTCAAGTACAGACATAGGCTTTAAGCAACCATGAGCCACTGATAAGCGTGACAGATCAGTATTAATATGAATGCAAAAGTGGATTTGTTAAACATGAGCCACTGATAAGAAAACGCCAATGAACACGCAATAAAGTGGACTTGTCAGGGAGAGTTTTTCACTGCCATTGGAATAGTTCAGCTCAATTTTTGTTGAAATACAGAGCTAGAAAGTTGAGTCTTTGTTTCAAAATGCTGACAAAACCTTGATCAGATGCAGTCAGACACAAACAAACAGTATAAACTACTGCTCAAAAGATTGGACTCAGTTTGAAAAGTCCTTGTTTTTCATTATTAAAGTACAGTACAGCACATTTTTAGTAACAATTACTCCTGTTTTGAAAGGAATCACATTGTTCTACTCAATACACGTTTTTCATGTTAGATAATTCATATTTGACTACAAACATCTTTATACTGACAAGCAGAGCTGAAGATTACTGTGCTGATTAAAGAAACATTACATTTGGTTAATTTAGGGACTGAAGCTTCAGATTTGTGGGTTAAATTGGACTGATAAGAGATCAAATTATCATGCACCCAGAATTTCTCTCCTTGTTTCATGGAAAATCTTTTTCCTTCTCTCCCTTCCTCTGGAGAGGAGGGGTCCACCCTAGGGCAGAGTCCAAGAACTGGACACCGATCTTTCCTGCTGAGCTGCATCGCTTCATGGAGCAGGCAGTATTTAAGGACGCCTTGTGCCACAGAGCTTCACCAGACTCTTCACCTCTTCAGTGGTACTCAGATCTGCCTACTAGTGTTTATTTCTACTTCTAGTTATGTGGCAACTAGTTCTCTATTTGTTCCAGCTGGTCAGCTTAAGCAGATCGCGCTGGTCAAAGACCTCAAGCTATCTCCCCTTAATGGTTGTGAATGGATCATGGAACTCTGAGCCCTCCACCTGCCTGCCCGCTGGCCACCGATCCCTCCCTTTTTCGCCTTATACGGACTAACCCCTCTTAGCTCCTGAAATTTCACGGGAACAGTTAACCCAGATTATCTGAAACACCCCATCAATTCTCTATCACTCTCTCTACGCAAATCCCTCAGCCTAAGTCCTCTGACTTCTTGGTCACACTGCCTCTGAATAAAAAACAAACCTTTGTGATAGAACGGTCTGCCCAGTCTGAATTTCAGGTCCTGACTTCCTGCTATTGTGACATAAATTGTAGCGTCTGCCTTACAATATAAAGCGACCGTTGTTGTGATTTGGTGCTGTATAGATAAAACTGAAATGACTTGAATTAAAAAAAAAAGAAAACTTCTGAGAATTACATTTTGTAAGAAGTGAAAACTATTCAATGTATGAAACTGATTAAAAATAAAAAATGAAGGCTTTGAATATCTGGCTGTGCCAGTGTCAGGCCTGAATAGAAATAGTTAACCAAATTTGCTGTAGTATATTATTAAATGAAGATTGTTGACAATAAATAAAAAATATAAACAAAACAAAATATTTTAAAAAATAACTGTTTCTGAGCTCTTTGATTCCAATTTTTACTGATTGCATTGTTCTCACATAATATTAATGCTACAAATACAGGATGTAATGTTCACAGGGTGATGTTAGTACTTTGTTGTAAAGTGAAGAATGTGAATAATCCCTCCATTGTTTAAAGATTTCAAGTGTATACTCAGAAAACTGTGTAAGAACATAAACTTTATCTACTTTGCTGTCCTCATAATCCTCGTATAACTTCGTATCATTGCTGTCAGTACTCTCATGCTCACAGCAGGGTCCTGCTGGAAGAATTCCCAACACTATTGCATCTAAGTCAGACAATACATGCATTTCCCCACAGTTCCAAGAAATACTCTAAGCTACCAACTTTATACTAAATGTGTGTGTACTGCATTACTGTTTGTGTAGTACTTGATAGTAGTTCCAAAAAGATGGGAAGAAATGTTCCCAAAACGCACTATTTCTCTGTAAATTGAGGTGGAAGAAAAGCAAACTAGCTGCTGTTCTATCCTTTTAATTACTGCTCTTGAAAAACAGTTTACAATTGGAAATAGAACATTTCAGCAAACAAAATCACTCAGTGCAGTTATCAAGAGATCCCTTCATAAAATCTGTTTCATAGATCAATTTAAAAAAATAACAGCTCGTCCAACTTTGCTTCATGCTGCATTTTTTGTTGTATCATCTCAATGTACTTTTTTCACCAACACACCACTCATTATGGAATTTCTTTTTCTTATGAAGGTGGTAAAAAGCTGTATAATATATAAACAAGGTGGAATTAAAACTGGTTTTGTCATATGAAACGGGGCATGTGGCAGTAATGTGACACTGGAAAAAAAAAAACATTTCACATACTTCCATATCTGCAGTTGAGTTTTTGGTGTCATCCGAGTTATCTTTGAAAGCATGCACATGCACTGGGAAGACATATATGAGTCTGTATTTTTTTTTATAATGATGTTATCCCTTCATATAGCCTGTAAGAATTATTATTACTCGCTCAATGCAAAAGAATTTATTTGATATCTTTTTGTATTTCATTGACAGGTGAGGCAGTTGTTGTGATTGCAGGCATGTGTTTATAACATTAACAATTACTGGAGTGAAATTACCCACAATAATATAAATTGAGATGCAGATATGGAAGGAAATAAAGACTTTTTCAAATATGGCTTTTCAGCCCTGATATTTTCTCAACTTCTGAGAGAATATCACGGCTGTACATAATAAAAGTCCATCAGTGTTTTGGATGATATTCCACAAGACAGCTGATTGAAAATGCCACACACAAATGTTCCAAAAGAACAGATGAAAACAGATTTAGTTTCACTGAAACGTTCAGTTGTCTCTCTGACTTGTACACAAAATCATGTTTTTCCTTGTAACTGTGTATACAGTTAGCTGCATTAATGATGCACACGCGGTTTAAAACTTTGCACCATAATACTTAATTTTAATATAAATGTATCATAATGAACACAATTAAAACACAACGATGAAAACAAGCTTGAGAAGAATAACAAGACTTCCCGTTTTGGCATAAAGCAAATATACGAGTTCTTCGTGATTTTTAGCTGATGAAACTCACCAACCAACCCACTGCTGCTCCAGCACCAGCCACAGTGGGACCAGCAGTAGCTGACACACCAGCTGCACCTGCAGCACCATTAGACAAAGAAAGTGATAAATACTTATGCTTTGTGCCTAATGACTAAATATCACTTCAGTCCTGCTGATATCACAGTGTACTCTATCATTATCATCATAAGAAGTCATAGCATGCACTGCTGTAAAGATGACAGCCAAATTTATCTATCCATGAACTGTATCATTATCATCATCATTATTCACAGCTATTGTTGTAATGATATCATTGATGATGTCATAGTTATGTTTATCATATTGACCATAATTATCATAATGATACAGCATAGTGTCATTATCTAATCTAAAATTATGATATTTTCATGAACTTTTTATTTTTGGATGTTGTTGCAAGTTAAAATCCTAATGAAACATCAAATTATTAATTTACCTGCTGACTGCAAAACAGCTACCACACTTCCGGCTGCCACTCCTACTCCATTAGCAGCTGCAGCAAATGACATCATGCCTGCAGCTATTCCAGCTGAGGTGAAACCAGCAGCTCCCAGAAGAGCAGAAGCAGCGACTACAGCACCTACTGCAGGAAGACAAGACATGGATCAGACCTGGATCGGCCTTCGATTCAAATGAGGTAAAGTTAAATAAACTGCTCACCTCAGGGGTGTCCAACTCCAGGTCTCAAGGGACAGTGTCATGTAGGTTTTAGCTCTCACCCTGGGTCAACACACCAGAATCACATGATTAGTTCATTACCAGGGGCCCGTTCTTCGTACCTCGCTAAGTAAGTTAGCTGGATTAGATTGTTGACGATTTCGCGTGATCCTGGATCGTTCGGTTCCCCGAAGCTCATCCGGGACTTGCTGTCATAGCAACAGAGCCGTAAGCGTAAACCTGCTCGGGAGCAGGTTTACTTTATGTAAACAGGATTAGATCGCGGCCACGCAGGTATGTCCGCTTCATTTATACGAAAGCAACAGCGATATTCCACCACTGTTTCACCATAAATAAATAACATCAATGTAACTAAAGATAATGCAGCACCTGATCCATTTATTGATGTCACACAGATACATACAGGTCATTTCCTAAAAAAGGGAAATGAACTATTAACATTCTATTACATGTATGTGATTATTACAGATGTAATTCATATTTCAGAGTAGCAATTGTAAATTACTTCGTGTAATCAAGATGAGAGACCACGGCTATAAAAGCGAAGGTGGATTTGGGAAGCCTGTCGCAGCCATGTCCTGTCCGTATACGCGACCAACCCATTGCGGAAGGTGCAAGATTGATAAGGAGAGTCCTCAGAATTCAGCGTATATTGCGGGACAGACAGGATCCTTTAGCTCAGCGCGACAGTGTGCTCATTGAGAGATATCGATATTCCCGTGAGGGTATTATTTACTTAACCAACTTGTTGACGAGGGGGTGCAGGACCACCACCTGTCTTTTTTTGCTCTGCCCTTTTCTTGGTTGCTGTTATAAACAAACAGATTATTTCAGGGTCTCTTTCCAAGAGACTAAAAGCAATATAAGTGATAAATATTACCATTCTGTAGAATATTCTTATATTTCACTTTTACTTGTTCCCATGTTCTAGTGGGTCCTGTTGTGGCTCTAATGTGAAAGGGGATATAATATAACATAATATAATATAATGTAATATAATATTGGATAATATAGTGTGATATGATAAATCTACCCTACCGCCTACTGGTGTTGGCCAGAGGGGCCGATGGCGCGATATGGCAGCCTGGCTTCTGTCAGTCTGCCCCAGGGCAGCTGTGGCTACAACCGTAGCTGCCTCCACCAGTGTGTGAATGTGAGAGTGACTGAATAGTGGCATTGTAAAGCGCTTTGGGTGCCTTGAAAAGCGCTATATCAATCCACTCCATTATTATTGTTATTATTAAATTACTTACGAGTTTAATTTGTCAGCAACTTTCTGCCAGCCCTCTCTCCTTGCTTTTGCAGCCTTTGCAGTGTTCCCTTGCGTTCTGATTAAACTCTGAAACTCCTGAAATCCCTCACTCAAGAGTTCTTGCTCTGCTGCCGAAAAATACCGAGCGACGCTCCTTCGACATTTTCGCCGACCAATCAGAGGGTTGCCGATCAATGTTTCTACTATCGATGCGTAGCCCCTTTTACGACACCCAGTGATCTCACATTACTTCATCCAGCTGTACTAATCGTCAACAACAGGTGTGTTCGGAGAACCGGATTAGCGAGCTCACGGTTAGCGCGATGATTTGGTCTTGGATGTGTCATTTGATCTTGGATGTAGTAAGCGACGTACGAAGAACGGGCCCCAGGCCTTTGGAGAACTTCCAAGACATGTTGAGGAGGTAATTTAGCCATTTGAATCAGCTGTGTTGGATCAAGGACACATCTAAAACCTGCAGGACACCGCCCCTCGAGGCGTGGAGTTGGACACCCCTGGCTTACCTGCTCCTGCAGCAGAGCACACAGCTGTCACTACAACCCAAAATAAGAACACACATTACCATCTAACTGGGACCTAGTTCAGCTGTTTTTTTTTTTATATAAGACAATCTCTATGCACAGGAACTCAAATGACTCACTGGGGTCCATGTCTTTATCTGCCCTGCGTCTGCCCTGAAATTGGTTGATTTTTATAGCAAGATAAGCCTCAGTTTTGTTACTGACTTTATGTTCAGAGCTGAACAACAGAGGGCGACAGAGAGCAACACAAACTGTAGAGTGGTTTTAACTGGAACGTTTTTTCTGGCACAAAAATGCTCAGCTGTCATTAATGAAATACATGTTTTCAGACATGTTCTGGCAGACCATCAATGTGTTTAACATGTCTGAGATGATGAGATATCACTTTGTTATCAGTCCATAATGATTCAGTGAAAAACAAAAATCATTTGTATCATGTGTGACACTCAAAGTGTGTGATCAATTTGTGTTTTCACTTCAAGCAATTGGTGATCACTTTCAATTTCTGCCAGTTATGACAAGCAAAATATGTCATACTTGGGATCCAATTATGTAAAAGCAATGATATATGTATGTATCTGTTATCTGAAAAATATATATGTAAATATAATAATAAAAATAACCAGAACACAACTTCAAAATGCTTTTCATTATTAGGGCTTTATTCAAAGTTGCACAATTTGACCGTGTTCATGTGTTTTGTAATAAAACACCACAGCGATACCAGCTCTCAGCCAAGCTTGACGCTGATATGATTGCAACTGTTTCCAGTTGGCAGCAGTAGATATATCATTTATTATTTCTTTTTTAAATTCTAATTTCAATAATTAGCGTACACTCGCAGCTGTACTCACATAGACTCATTATTCCACTCAGGGAGCGGAGCCTAAGACTGGACTGTGCCTCTTATACAAGTAGGAGGGTCACCAGTTATTTTGTGGAAAACAAAACTCCTGGGGTGGGTGTCATGTGAAATAAATAAACTTTGTAAAGTAAATAAACTTTCTTTAGTAATGATGGAACAAGTGAATGATTTTGAGGTTGCATCTCACAGGGAAGCCAAAGAAACAGAAACCTAAAGCCAAGGAAGTAAGAATAAACACAAGCAGAAAACCATGAATGACAATAATCCACGAATATTAACCAATAAACACCAAACCCTGGGTCCGTGATGCAATACCATGACAGATTTATAACAAGTCCCCGAACAAATACAGATAAAGCATAAGAAGCACATTACCAACAAGTGGAAAGTGCAATAATATGATCCATTATGTCTGAGTGAGAGGTCAAACAAGAAAAAAATATCTGAATGGCAATTTCGTGTTTTTGTTTACTGTGTACTGTGATGGATTAAAAGAGCAGTGTGTGACTGGTGCACAATATGGCACAATGGCTGTGGCTTAAAGGTCAAAGTTATGTTACATCAAGTGCAGCACAGATTCATATAAATTTTACCTGATGATTCTGAGATTCCCTCTCTTCCACCTTCATACCCGCTGTATAGTGTCTAATAATAGGACAGCATTAACAGTGCACAGTCAGTGTCTTAAAAAACCCAAAACACACTGCACCAAAAATTGGTTCACGCCAAGGATCGGGTCCCCCGACACAAACAGAGTAACATAGTGTACGCTGTTAAGTGCCAGGAGGATTGCCAGGATTTATACATCGGGGAAACCAAACAACCTCTGGCTAAGCGGATGGCACAACACAGAAGAGTGTTGTGGAAGTTTTCCATTAAATAAAGCTGGGGAAGGCTGGGGAAACCTGCAGTCAGCTGAGACTGAAGAAGTCACTTGGATGAGTAACGAAACATTTCTCTCTGAAAACGCTACATCCAGATGAACAGAATCAAATTTTGGAGATGTGTCTAGAAACAAGCAAATTTGCTGAACAAAATGTACAAGTGAGTCATGGTTGAAGGAAAAAAAAGTTTCTACAACTGCCTGTGAGGGGTGCAACAGGCCAACCACCAAAGAGTCAATTCTGCAAAAGTACATTAACACAAAAGACTTAAAACAAAATATCAATAAATAAATTATCAATCTCTGTGTTTTACAAACCTCATCAGCCAGTGTATTTCTGCTAATATCTGGGCTGGGGCTTTTTTCTAGCCTGTACCCTCTTTCTTGCCTTTACAGAGTGATCACGGAGATTCTTCCACAGTCTGTAACACACTGATTTTTTCTTTCCCAGTGTCGCTGAAATCTCTCCGTGAATTCATTGACATTTGGGAGTCCTTGTGCTCTCGCATTTATGTGTCATACAGATGCCTGTACAGACGGACCGTGGTTTTCCCTCGAATACGTCCATAGTGGCAATTGTGCCAAGTTACAAAACTCAAGAGGTGCATGAACAGCCAAGGTAACACCAAAATGGCGGCACATGCCGTTGTGTTCTTAATGTTAACATTACCTTCATTTCTGAAGCAAGTACAGTTTTGGCATGGAACTGCTTTTTTTTATTATTTATGCATCTGTATGCTCTGTGAATTTTCATTCATCAGACATTAACTGACTACCAAGAACTGACCTAAGCAGCGACTCCGGGCCGAGCACATATTTCAAACAGCAGTCTGAGCTCATCCTTTAAGCAGTGATGAGGCCCTGTAACCCGAAACAAGACAGACTCTAAGAGTTCCACACTGTATGTATGTGAGCGCTGTTTGTGAACACAACAAAGAGCATGTGTCATATGTATTTGTGGCTTTTTAGGACTGTAATGCCTTCATGTGATTGGCTCAAACAGTGAACAAGAATGAATGTGATTGGTTGAAAACAGCTGGCTCATTGTGGTATTTACCACATCCTCTTGGAACAGTTTGCTGATACAAAACACCAGAAGCTTATCTTGATGTCTGTTATTGCTGTGAAAAGTTTAATGCACCTCAAAGTGTCAGGAAATAAATATTGTTTGCATTCAGCTGACTGGCTTTACTTGAAGCATTATGGTTTGGATGAACTGGACTGCACTGGGGATTCATGGTGAAGCCACCAAATCTGGACTAAAGAAAAAAGTTCACAAGGAACAACAACGCATATGAAATAACCTAAGTCAGCTGTGAGTCATCAGCACTGCTGCATGAATAAAGAAGTGTGTCAGTTAGGTAGAGGATGCCAGGATCAGAAACAAAAAGAGAGACTCCAGATAGCTGCTGTGTCTGCATCTCTAAATGACTAAGATATGATTACACCACCCAGCTCAACCAGGTTATTATTCAGTTTGTCAAAACATCCAAATTAAGATTGCCCAGGGTTTTAAATGTGTGAGAATGTGCAATAACATCCAGGTGAAATTACATATTCTGTAGGAAATTTATTAGAAAAGGTGTTTACTCGCTATCTATAGTTTTACATAAATAACAAAATGAAATTTATAGTTTGCTTTTGAAAAGTGTTTGAGTATCAAGGGACAGTGTATAATAGTTTGCATGTATACAGTATATTTACAGTATGTTTTTTATATGGAAAAAGTCATAATACTGGAAAATATAAAATATGATGTATGCATCTAAAATTAATTGCAATATCAATTCAAAATAGAGGCGTCCCAGACCCAAGTCCACCATCAAGAATAACATACAGTGCAAAGCATTAAAATATAAATCATCAAAAATCTAAAAGTTATCAGGGAAGGTTGTTTCAAAGAACATTTGCACTCTTTTAAACACATATCCTGGAATTATTACTAATAATTAATGTGAAGACCCACGCTGATGCTTTAGTGACATCATAGAAAACAGTTTGGAAACAGTTTGTTGAAGTTGAGCTTTTCACTGTTGACTATCATATCTAAAAGGCTTCTTACAACAAACTTAGGTTAGCCAGCTAATATTTTTACAGTACATAGACAATATTTGACTAGTTTAAATTCAAATCTGGTTCTAATGTTGGAGAAAATGTACAGTATCTCACAAAAGTGAGTACGCCCTGCACATTATTGAAAAAATGTTGTATCTTTTCATGGGACAACACTGAAGATATGACACCTTGATAGAATGTAATGCAGTCAGTGTACAGCTTGTATAAGATTGTAAATTTGCTGTCAGCTCAAAATAGCTCAACATACAGCCATTAACATCTAAACTGCTGGCAACAAAAGTGAGTACACCTGTAGGTGAAAATGTCCAAGCTGTGCCCAAGGTGTCAATATTTTGCGTGGCAACGATTATTTTTTGTTCTGAGTGAAATCTGTCCTGTTAAACTGCCGTATGGTCTTTTTCCAATGTGCTGCAGCTCAGTTTCAGGGTGTTGGCACCCTTCTTATAGCTTAGGCCATCTTTATGTAGAGCAATAATTCTATTTTGCAGATCCTTTGCCATGTTAGACTTCCAGTGAACAGTATGAGAGTGTGTGAGAGCAATAACACCAAATTCAACACAACTGTTCCCCATTTGCACCTGAGACCTTGTAACACTAATGAGTCACATGACACCAGGGAGGGAAAATGGCTAATTGGGCACAATTTGGACATTTTCACTTGGAGGTGTACTCACTTTTGTTGCCAGCAGTTTAGGCAATAATGGCTGTAAGTTATTTAGAGGGGACAGCAAATTTAAAGTTATACAAGCTGTACACTGTGTCATATCTTCAATGTTGTCCCATGAAAAGACATAACAAAATATTTGCAAAAATGTGAGGGGTTTACTTACTTTTGTGAGATACTGGATATTAAAAATAATGCATGCATCCACCCATGCTTGGCATCACCCATTGGTTATTGAAATCCCACCGTGAAGCCTCAAGATGAGCAATTTTGCCATCATTCTCTTGGTGTTTTCAAACTGGTGTTTTCATGAGCAAGGGGAAGATCTGACTGAGATTAGAACTTAGGGGACACAGCTCAATCAGTTGCAAGCAAGTTGCCTAAAGTGCATCATCATTTACAAAGTTAACATCATGTTGTGTTCAATATGACTGGAAGGTGACACAACAGTTTTTACCCTTTTTCCATGCACTTCCAAAGAAGTGCAGGGAAAAGAAGTAGGTGAAGCTAGAGCGGGTCATCTACTAATTGGAAGGTTGCTTTGATCCTTGGCTCCCACAGTCTGCATGCTAAATAGGGATGGGTATCGTTTAGGTTTTATTTGATACTGGTGCCAAATCGGTACTTTTGAAACGGTGCCGGTGCTCAAACCGGTGCTTAAAGAATGGAGAACACAAAATTGGTCCAAAAACCTCTCATGTTCAGCTGTTTTTTGTAAAAATATAACAATGTTAGCCTTTTCTGCAGCTATGGGGCATATATGGTATCACTCTTGGCTGGAAGCAGTGCTTAAACAATGGAAAAAACACAAACTTTGTCCTAAACCTCTCATGTTTAACTGTTTTCCACTTTTTCTTTGGTCATTTTAGCCTTTTTAGCCAGGGTGAAGGGAGTATCTGCCATCAAACAAGAAGACAGCCGCATGTAGCTATGATGATGTTTGCTAGTTCACCTTACATGCATTAATGTAATAACGTGGTTAGCCTACTCAACGTAAATTAGCTACTCACGCAGAGAAGAACGGCTGCTGCCACCATCATCCGTCATCATTTCTGCTACACTGGCAGGGCTAGGGGCCAGGACTCTCCTCTTCGTGTTTTTGGGGGATGTTGCATAACAGGCAACCCACCCGCAGTAGATGTGCTCGGTGTGAGGTCTCGCAGCAAGCTATCAAATACGGCGCATTTCTGGGCTTTTAAAAAAAACGCTATGCGTCGCCAGGTGTTTCATCGGATTTGAGGTGTTACCTCCTTTGACAGTATCACAGTATCAGCTTAAAGCACTTGTTGCAGGCTGCTGAGTTTGCATATTTTGCTGTGAAGTACAGCCAGACTTTTGACCGCTTCGCCTTGGGCATTTTTAATCTGTAGCTCTGCTCTAAAAGAACGTACGTACCTGGCCCCGCCTACTATCCTCGGAAACGTAAAATGATTGGCTAGAATCTAAAGTGTATCACAGCTCAGGAAAAAAAAGCACCGAAATGTGCGCTGCTTTTCGGTCTGGTTACTACCGTTTATGTCAGAACCGGTGCCATCATGGCACCGGACACCGGTACCCATCCCTAATGCTAAATATATATACTGACCTCAAGTTGCTTTCTGATGCATCCACTGGAGTGTGAATGTGTGTGAATGTTAGATAGAAAACTCTTAAGCATCAAAAGTGCTTGTATGAATGGATGAAAGAGGTAAGTTGCCTAAAGCGCTTTGAGTGCTCAGAGGATAAAAGAGCTTTATAAGAACAAGTCCATTTACCATTTCATACAAAAGGACGAGAGCTCATTACGAATGATAATGAGCTGGTTATGGTAAAGATACATTCTCATAGTTGTTTTCTTCATCAATAGTTTCCTCTTCATCATAGTTTCCTCTTCTTCCTTATTATCCACACTTGCTGAAGGCGGGGACACATTCTCATAGTTGTTTTCTTCATCATTAGTTTCCTCTTCTTCCTTATTATCCACACTTGCTGAAGGCGGGGACACATTCTCATAGTTGTTTTCTTCATCATTAGTTTCCTCTTCTTCCTTATTATCCACACTTGCTGAAGGCGGGGAACATTCTCATAGTTGTTTTCTTCATCACTAGTTTCCTCTTCTCCTTATTATCCACACTTGCTGAAGGCGGGGACACATTCTCATAGTTGTTTTCTTCATCATTAGTTTCCTCTTCTTCCTTATTATCCACACTTGCTGAAGGCGGGGAACATTCTCATAGTTGTTTTCTTCATCACTAGTTTCCTCTTCATCACTAGTTTCCTCTTCTTCCTTATTATCCACACTTGCTGAAGGTGGGGATACATTCTCATAGTTGTTTTCTTCATCACTAGTTTCCTCTTCATCACTAGTTTCCTCTTCTTCCTTATTATCCACACTTGCTGAAGGTGGGGATACATTCTCATAGTTGTTTTCTTCATCACTAGTTTCCTCTTCATCACTAGTTTCTTCCTCATCTTGTCTGTGACAGTCTACACTCACACAGGCCTCCTTGGACTTTTTGTCATTTGGGCCTGCTTCCTCATAATCGTGATCATCATCACTCACTAGGTCCTCATAATCATCATCATCTTCATCCAGCCCAGGAGCTCCTCCTTTGATTTTTTCATTAGTGTCCAATAGATCAACATTCACAGAGTCCTCAACATCCTCATCATCATCTTCATCTCCATACTTGTAAGCATTCCCGACTCGGACAGCCACTGAAACACAAGTAAGGGGAAAGAATGTGAATATGTAGTCTGATGAATATCAGATGAATAATTGTTTAAAATTTGCGAGCACACACTTTGACTGTGGATGAGAGCTACAGGCTTCTTGGCTCGTCGTTGTCTTCTCCTGCACCTCAGCCCTACCACTAACAGCAACAGCAGGAGCAGCAACAGGAGTCCAACAGATACTGAGGACAGCAGCGGCATCAAATTGACTAAGGAGAGAGAATTTGATCAGTTTGCCCATCAAAACACTTCTTCACATAATGAACTACTTTTCATTAATGTTTTAATTTAGCACATGTAACTTATTTCAAGTCTGTTTCGAGAATATGGCTACAGGTCACTGAAAGGGCACTCCGCTCATCCTGTCAACACTTCTCATCTCAACTATGTCTAAAAGTTAGACACGACCACCCATTGGTTTGTTAAGTCCTGTTGTCAAGCCTTCTTAATCTCACCATTTTTGCCATTATGAAACCAAGTGTCAGTCAATGGGTGGATCTGAGAAAATGAGGGACAATGCTTGCTCATGAAACGTTTCACTTACAGGGTAGGTCTGCCCTACAGCATAGCCAGCTTTAACCTCCAGTTTGACAATACTGCAGAACATAATGTCAATATTACAGAGTAAGAGTAACATTCATCAAAATGATCATTGCTTTAATGTCTTATATTAAGTCTGACTTTCTTTTTATTTGATCTTCATGATTTGTGACTAACTTTCACATAGAATGCAGGATAATGGTGTAACACATAGTGGACAGTACCTCATCCAAAAGACCGGGTCTGTTCTGACTGAGTGACTGTAAGAGGTTTGGGTATACTTAACAGATTTTCTGAGAACATTACTGTAAAACAATCTGTAATAAGAACTGGTTTGCTAAGATCTTTTTTTATTTTGTGTCATCAAAAACTAATGGGGTCTTTTGAGGATGGCTGTAGCTCAGGTAGAGATGGGTATTGTTTAGGTTTTATCCGATACCGGTGCCAAACCGGTACTTTTGAAACGGTTCCGGTGCTTAAAGAATGGAGAACACAACTTTGTCCAAAAACCTCTCATGTTCAGCTGTTTTTTTGTAAAAAGAAACAATGTTAGCCTTTTCTGCAGCTATGGGGCATATATGGTATCACTCTTGGCTGGAAGCAGTGCTTAACAATGGAAAAAACACAAACTTTGTCCAAAAACCTCTCATGTTTAGCTGTTTTCCACTTTTTCTTTGGTCATTTTAGCCTTTTTGGCCAGGGTGAAGGGAGTATCTGCCATCAAACAAGAAGACAGCCGCATGTAACTATGAGGTGTTTGCTAGTTCACCTTACAGCTTCAAATACGGCGCATTTCTCGGCTTTTAAAAAAAACGCTATGCGTCGCCAGGTGTTTCATCAGATTTGAGGTGTTACCTCCTTTGCACAGTATCACCTTAAAGCACTTGTTGCAGGCTGCTGAGTTTGCATATTTTGCTGTGAAGTACAGCCAGACTTTTGACCGCTTCGCCTTGGGCATTTTTAATCTGTAGCTCTGCTCTAAAAGAACGTACGTACCTGGACCCGCCTACTATCCTCGGAAACGTAAAATGATTGGCTAGAATCTAAAGTGTATCACAGCTCAGGAAAAAAAAGCACCGAAATGTGCGCTGCTTTTCGGTCTGGTTACTACCGTTTATGTCAGAACCGGTGCCATCATGGCACCGGATACCGGTACCCATCCCTAAGCTCAGGGGGTAGAGCAGGTCATCTACTGATTGGAAAGGGGGTGGTTCAATCCCTTGCTTCCCCAGTCTGCATGCCAAATATCCTTGGGCAAGTTATTAACCACCTGATGCATCCATCAGAGCAGCAGTCCCCAACCTTTTTTGCGCCACGGACCGGTTTATGCCCGACAATATTTTCACGGACCGGCCTTTAAGGTGTCGCGGATAAATACAACAAAATAAAACTAGTACCGGTACCGAAAAAAAGAAAATTTATTCATAACACACGTGAAAAGACCCAGGAAAACCGAGTAAACGATAAAAACGATAACAAAATAACGCTGAAAACCGATAAAAACCCTGAAAACCATACATTTCACACCTGAGCCTCAACTCTCGCGGCCCGGTACCAAACGACTCACGGACCGGTACCGGTCCGAGGTCCGGGGGTTGGGGACCACTGCATCAGAGTATGAATGTTAGTTAGAAGGCACTGACAAGTATAGAAAACAGTGCTTGGTTAAATGTGGCGTGTTGTACAAAGACATTTGAGTAGAGATGAGTAGAAAACTGTTATATAAGAATCAGTCTATTTACCATTTTATTTTTATACTCTACCATTTTCCTCCTTTATGACTTCTCTTTGTGGTCTTAAATGTATACATTTATAACAAGACTGGGAAACATAAGCTAATGCAATGGTCACAGTTTGCATGGTACATACAGCTACAGCTATCACAGTCAGTCTGATATTTTTATGTTATTTTTTGCTTTTATACAAAAATCCATGAATTCAACACTGTACTTACATTTAATGATGACACTAATCGGTGCCAATACATCAGATCTGAATGTCCGTGTGGACACTGTGACCTCATACACACAGCTGTAGTTGCCCTGCCGTTCATACTCCGCTACAGGGAAACTAAATGAGGCTGAGTTGTTGACTGCTGGCTCTGTGAGGTTGGAGCCAGAGAAGCTGAGAATAAAATGTCCACTGGAAAATGTGGAGTTAATGGAACAGGTGAGGACAAAGCTGTAACCCCTGGTGATTTGTGCACCTTCAGGACCCCAGACAAGTCCTGCATTAGGAGACGTCAAGGAGATGCTGGGCCTCTGCAGTCTCACTGTGTGAAAGAAAGACTTACCATTAAGAAGGGCAGCAGAAACAAGTCCAATGGTAGCATTTCATGCAAGTTAGCTTATTATTTATGAATCATCATTAACCAATCAACATTAGCCATGTATTTTGTGATCTACCGAATGTTAACAGCTGTTTAATGTTCTACAGCGGCGGTGTCAAACATAAGTCCCAGGGGCCAGAATCGGTCTGCCAAAGACTCCAATTCGTCCCACTGGATATGTGTAGGAGGGCATAGATTTTTGCTGCTGTTCCTACTGATAAAGATCCCTCTCGTGGTCATTCACATTACACTAAGGAATTAAGTAATAAATAAACGTTGAAATGACAGAAAAGTTCCAGCATTTTTTTTTATATAGTGGGTCAACAGTAATAAAACCAAAAAAAAAAAAAAAACACAGTTTATTAACTGCAGCCGCGTTTCTGCGAGATTATGCAGAAAAAACAAGATGTACTTTTGAAATTGCGCTTTTTGTTTTATATGAAAAAGTTTATATCTATATTTTTATTACATAGATAAACATAAATTAACGCTGTTGATATCTTATGACAAGTAATTTCTACAGTTTATACAACACTATTTGTAATAGCAAAAATGTAAAGATCTGTAAATTTGTATTATTTTTATTTAGTTGATCAGTTTTGATCTTTTTATTTTACCCTTTTATTTATTGCTCTTACCTGTGACATTGAGTATGACACTGTCACTTAGCGGGGAATTAAAGTCCCGCCTTGAGCCCTTTTTCTGATACTGACACTGGTACGATCCCTCATCATCAAAGTCCACAGAAGAAATATTGAAGGTAGCAGAGTTTGTAGCTGAATTTTGGGTCCTGTTGAATGAATCTGATGTTGTCATCAGAATGAACGTTCCACCCAAAACCTGAGTGGAGATTGAACAAGTGATTGCAATGTTCTGACTCCAGGTCACCTCACCAGCAGGACTGATGGAGATATGGGGTTTGGGGAAGCTTACTGAAATAGCAACACAGAATTAAAGTTTTCATTTTATCACCAGTTTACTGATTAGATTATACAAAATGGAATATACCATAAAACTTGGGAAATTGGATTTATCCTTACCAGTAACAAAGAGTCCTACAGAGTTACTAAAGGGGGAGGAGAACTTTGAACCCTGAATGCTTTCCTCGTACTGGCAGTAGTACTGTCCTTCATGACTGAAGTTCACTTTGTTGATACTGAAGATAGTAGAGTTGGAATTTGAGGTTTTAGTCTCCATGAATGAGTCAGACGTCTTCTTGAGGATGAAAGTTCCATCTGATGCCTGAGTTGGGACTAAACAAGAGATGCTGGCACTCTGACCCCAGGTGACCTCACTGTTATTTATGGAGATCCTTGGCTTGGGGGGGACCCCTGAAACAATAATTTGGCATGTGGTAAATGTACACCGTATTCTCCTTTTAACTTAAGCATCTCTGGTGTAGTGCCAGCATTGTGACAGTAAAATGGCACTAGCACTGGTTTTCCTGGTCAGTATTTCAACTTTTAAGAGACATTTTTGGTTTGTTGGGGTGGTGTTCTACCAATCTATGGTAAATGGCCTGTATTTATATAGCGCTTTACTAGTCCCTAAGGACCCCAAAGCGCTTTACATATCCAGTCATCCACCCATTCACACACTGGTGATGGCAAGCTACATTGTAACCACAGCCACCCTGGGGCGCACTGACAGAGGCGAGGCTGCCGCTGCCTTTTTCATATAATCTATTTATCAAAAGGTCGGTGGTTCAATCCCAGACTGCTCCGGTATGTATGCCAAATATCCTTAGGGAAGATACTAGACCCAAGTTGCCCTCCAGTGCACCCATCAGAGTGTATCTGTGTGAATGTTAGATAGAAAGCATACAAAAAAAGTGCTTGTATGAATGAGAGTGGTGTAAAGCGCTTTGATAATTTTTGTATTATCCATCCATTTTCTAAATGATGGCACCCGTATTTGGTTTGCATTGCTTTGTTGCTCATTTGAATAAGTTGCTGGTCTGAGCTTTGATGGCGACTTTATGAATGAGGAAATGACGTTTCAGGCAGCTGGTTGATGTGCAGCAGGACAGCAGGATACTCTGTTGAAGAAAACCTGCCAATGAGCTGGTTAAGGTTACAATCTGTTTCTCAAATAAGTGACTCGGAGTGAACCAGACTCAAAAGTAACTTTAAAAAACACATAGGCAGCACACAGATGACGAAACAGAGGAAAATCCTGACATGCTCCTACAGAAGCCATGACACCATGAAAGTATGGCCCTGACTAGCATGCAATACTTGAAAATTCACACGTCCTGGATTTTAATTTTTTATTTTTTTACAGGCAGTTGGCCTGTCAGTGTTAACCTTACATTTACCTAAACTGAATAAATAACAAATACAAACAGAGCCAAAAGTCCATTGTGAAGAACACGAGAAAAAAAAAAGGCAACTCCCTCCGCTCTGAACCCAGAGATGTGCTTCTGAATTATTTCCCTATGCATCACTGTCAAGTAGTAATACCACATTACTGCTGTTCAATGCGCCGCACTGCTAAATTAATCCTTTTCCTGTCAGCATCACCTTGCAAAGCAGCTAATGCTTTGATAATGAGATCAAAGGTATCTGCAGGCAAGCTCAAGATCAAAGATAACGAACAGAAAGTAGAGCAGCTGAAGAATAGTCACACAGTAGCAGGCAGGACGATTTCATCATTTGTTGAGGTGCTCGATGATACCACAGTGATGTTTCCCACAATATGTCGACCTGCTGAACATTCTAAATTTTTAATTCAATCATCAAAAAACTACCTTACAACTTCACACTGTATTTTCCTGTTGCCTACTTCATATTATTTATTGGATATAGAATTGTAAACTGTGTGTCATTTTTAACTTCACTGAGTATATGTTTTAGTTGTACGCTTGATTAATCATGCTGATCTGTCCGTTGTGTGTGAAAATATGGCAGCCATGGTGTTGATTTTGGTCATACAGGCTGTAACATTACAGTTGAGAAAGGACAGTCTTGTGAAAAAGAACATTTTCAAAGAACTCTATGAACAATTAGAATAATTAGAAAGTAACTGAAAAAGTCTCGTTCAGGGTTTCAAATTTTGTTTTTAGATTTGATCTTTACTGTCAAAACCTTAAACAGCACCAAGTCTGCAGCTGTGAGAGCAAAATCTAAAACTGTTGGGAACAGGTTATGTTTGAGTTTAAACTCAGTTGGAAGTTCAAAGTTCATTTTCACTGATTCTTTTATTTACAGCAGCTGAAGAGACTTGTGTCTCAGAGAAGAAGAAAATCTCATTTAAAAAAAAAGATATGCATTTACATTTTTGTTGGGAAATATAATTTACTAGTAAATGTTTTCTTCAATGAACAAAGTGTAGTAAAAACAATATAATATACTAATTACATTATTTATTAACGAAAAATAATAATCACTTCACCACTTTTAACAACTTTTATTATGAACTGATATCACGATAGGATTTAACTGAAAGTTTGCTCACCTGAACATGTGACACCAGCATCCTCATTATGCCCACAGTTATGTGTCCCAAATCCACTGTTTCGACACTCAGTTAGAGAACTCTCACTTCCTGAACAGGCCACATCATCAAGCCAGATTTGTCCTGTACCTTGACCAAAGTCAGCTAATCCATAGGTATTTACTGCTGCCCCACAGCCCAGCTGTCTGCAGACCACTTCAGCATCTTTTAAGTCCCAGTCATCATCACAGACTGTTCCCCAGGAGCCACTGTGATAGATTTCAACTCTTCCAGAGCACCGAGTGGACCCAGATCCAGCTAGTCTGATCTGACCTATCAAGAACGTTATATAAACAACATTTTAATATTTCCCTTAAAGGTTTTCCTTTAAAATAAGACATAGGAACAGACTGACCTGCAGCAGGTGACGGTGAGGCCAAGAGACAAGAAACTATCGGAGAGGAAACCATGCCATTGCTTATTATATAGAAATGTTCTTGTTGATATGCAATGATGAATATTTGCATTGAAAATCAAACCCAAAATCCCATTGATACTGTGCCTGTACAAAATTACAAAAAACATTATACATTATAGAAAATCCGTCTTACCGAGGGTAAAAAAATGCTGTCTGCCCCACATGGCGTGTCATTTATGAGATCCAGAGAACACTACAGAGAACCAAAATTGTTCACAGTGCTTGTCCTCCCGAAACACTTCCCCTTTCGTTTTGTCGCGGGTTTTTTTTCTTCCCATCAACCGACACGGGGCATTAAAACTATGCAGAATTAAAGTCTGAAGTTAACACACTTTGTCCAGCAAAAAAAACAATCGCATCTATACTTCTGACTGAATGTTATCATTCTGCTTTCTGCTGCCAGCCGTGAGTACAGATATGATCAATGAAATCAATTTAGTTTCACTGTAAGTTTATCGCCATTCGTTGCCAAAAGTGTCAATCAAAGCGCGTATCTCCCGTCTCAGGCCCTTCTATCGGGAGATAGTTAGTCTCAAAAGATTGGAAAATGGTTACGATATTACCCACAAGTGTAAACTAAGATTTACATATGCGCGCACACAATGATTTGTGTGTAATTCCGCGTACTCAGAAATGCGTGCAACAGTCCACACATGCAGCTCCACAAATCAAATAGTTCAATCAGTCATCAGTCTCACTTTCAAAGACCTTCACGAGCTTACTCGTCTCTAAAAATTATTTCAGACATTGTTTATGCTCACATCACGGTTTATGTGCTCGCGGAGTTTTGAGAGATTTTTCACACTTTTCATCTTTCCACGGGGCTACAAACACAAGAGGCGCTCCATCCCTAAATGAAAACTGGACGTTTGAAATTCCTTTGAATCTTTAAATTACGTCCAACAAAACGATTTTTTTACCAGAAATTTCCAAAGGAAAAAAAAAAATATATATACACACACACACACACACACACACACACACACACATATTTAAAAAGGTAATTTTTAATAAACAAAAAGGTGATTCTGAATACATCTAAAAAAATGTATAGAGTGCAAAAGTGTGGTAAAACTTTTTGCCCCCTTTTCCATTCACTCATTCACTCATTATTCATGTCTAGCAACCCTATCTAGTCTCCAAGCTAGAAAGGAAGAGGATTGTCACTACAGTGTTGCCACAATACCAGGCACGTGCAGAGGGGGAGTTTAAAAATGTAATAAGCTTTGCCCCTGCACAGAGTGGATAGTGAAACAAATGGAATCATCATAATGACATTATTTCATATTTATTACTTCCCCCTCCTCATTGCTTTATTATTGTAGCTCTAGTAATAAATAATAATGTAAGGATTCTGGATCAGCACCGTGATGCCCATAGTATATACAGTATTCTGAAGAAGGTCTAAAATGTCACTGTGTGTGCGTGCATGTGTGTGTTTTATTTAGATGGATTTTTAAAAAAAATATTACTCATGATATAACATTGTCCAGACATGCCTGGTAAGGACATGAGGAGGAAACAGCAGGAGCTGTGTGAGGCTACTAAAGGCAGTGCTATAACATTTTTCTCTCATCATTTTATTTTAGATTAAGTGCTGGAGTTGTTAGGTGTGGATAATTAGATTATAGTTTATTGCAATAGCAAGTTGTGCCTTGTTCTCACATAGACAGCAAGTGGAGAGTGATATATGAAATGATGGGATGGAAGGAAGAAGAGAAGCAAAGAGTGATTCACAGGCAGAGCCTAAATTATTTCTCAGAGTTTTTGTTGCCTTATGGTTCCAAGCGCTGTCACCAATCTTTGCATTTTGTTATTATCTCATGGCACTTGTTTAATCAGCTACCATCTCTCCTATGGACTTTTTAATGTCTACAGTCTCAGATAAACACAGCCCTGCCCTTCCCATATTAGATTCTTGATGAATGTGTGTTGTTGTTATTCAGCCTGGTTCAATGTGCCCCTTTTTAACTTTGAGCACCCGCCCCTTTAAACCTCTCTGCACGGCCCTGCACAATACACATCCTTTTGAGGTCCAAGTTGAAGATAAGCTTTGTGAAATCACTGAAATAAGTCAGACTTGTGCATGCATGTCAGTGTAAGCTGGCTTGCAATTAGACCAGATAAGGCTTTGATGCAGCAGGTGTGTTATGTGGAAGCAAGTGGGATAGACAGCCTTGATCAAATTCAAATTCAAATGTTATTTGTCACACGCACACACACAATACGATATGTGGAGAAATGCTTATTGCTGTGCAATGCCCATTAAACGACAGTAAAGAATTTACAGATAATGACAAAATTTACAGATTTTACCTTAGAAATTTACAGTAAAAAAGAATGTGCAAATAATGATTTAAGAGAGAGATTATAAGAAGTGTGCAAATAAACAGAGTGTGTGCGGTGATGGGATGTATGAGAGTCCAGTCCTACACCTGGTTCAAGTCCCAAATAGCCTGGGGGACAAAACTCCTCTTTCACTCTGTTTTGGCCTTAAGGGAGCAGAAGCGCTTCCCAGACCTCAACAGTGAGAAGAGTCCATTGTTGGGATGGGAGAGGCCCATCATGATCTTCCTGGCTTTGTTCTTGCACCACTTGGTGTAGATGGACAGAAGGTCAGAAAGCGCTGATTGATTGGATGCATTCGGCCGAGCGCATCACTCTTTGCAGATCTCGTCTGTCCTGCTTGGTGCTGTTCCCAAACCAGGTGCAGATGTTTCAGGATGCTCTCGATGGTGCAGGAGTAGAACTGCTTAAGCACCTAAGTCTTCTGGGGAAGAAGAGACACTGGCAGGCTTTCTTAACCAGGGTGTTAATGTGACAGGTCCATGATAGGTCCTGAGTGATGTGGAGACCCCTGGTACCGGAAACTGTCCACTCTCTCCACTAGGTGTACAAAGCAGATATGGCTAGTTTAGCAGATGAAAGGAGCACAAGCAGGAGACTTGGCTCTCAAAAATAACAATGTGGAATTGATTAAAAACAAACAAACAAAAAAACATGGATGTCCATTTGTGATCACAACATAGGTTTCATTTAGTTTGGTTTAGTTTTAAATATAGCCGGGGATCGGCTCACCAGGGCCTCCGTTCTTGGCCGCCACCTGACACACATTGCACCCGACCCCTACGGCGCCTCCTGCAGGTGGTGGGCCTATAGGAGGATGGGCCCATGTCCCTTTGTCGGACTGGGCTCCATGGCCACCAGACGCATGCTAACATCAGCTGCTTTCTGGTAGAGAGTACCATGTCCCCCCATGTTTTTAATGCACTTGGAATGCTGGGCCTCCCTGCTGCAGGACCGGGGGTGGTCTGCTTGTCTCCACTCCAAAGCAAACATTTCCTGGGTCTGGGGCTGGATTGACCCTCTGGGAGTGTCTATGTGTCAGGTCGAGTCTTAGACTCCACCTCTCTGGGAATATCTCAGGCTCCCCTAGGTGTGGGGGCCTATCTCCCCCCACTACACTCCCTGCCAATGGCTGATACCCTCAACCCTTGGTGCATTGGTGGTTTTCGGTGTCCGGGGCTGGGTGCACGGTGCTCACTCCCGGTGGTTGCTTGGCAGGGCCTGGCGCCCATGGCTCGGTCAGGGCCCTTCCGGAGGGCTATGGCTCCCCACATTTACTTTCAGATAATTATATGGAGAAATCTTTGGAATACAAGCGCGCTAACGCACACAGGTGTGCACAGACACACACCATCTTCCTTGGATGCTGCCTCAAAGCATATCGTGCGTTGTCGATTTTGTGTGCTTAATTTAAAATTAATTTTAAAATTGTAAAAGTAATTTTAAACATTTTACTCAGTAATGTGTACTGAGGACCTTCACCTTTTTTAGCTGAATATGGAAACCACTATACCAGAGGTGTCAAACATACGGCTCACCTGTATATTTTATATGACATAAAATAAACTATATACAAAGATGCAGAAACGTGTGCACTGAAAAACAGACAAGATGTTAGATTTACATAAATTAAGTAGTCGACATTGGTTGCACACAGATGTTCTGCTTTTTGAAGTAACTCAACACAAGTTACACAAACAAAGTGCAATTGCAGTAAATTCATCAAAGATGCTTAAATAAATCCAAGAGATGGCCAGTCTCCATTTTTCACTGTACATGTAGCACAGAGGCTACGGCTCAGTGTCTGAGTGTCTGAATGAGTCTCACAGGTCTGAATGTGTGCTTAAAGCCATTTATAATTCCTAACTTGTTTGATCTGCTGCTCACCACAAACAAGCACAAGCATACATTTTGAACATTTTACTGTATATTTATAGGTTTTACAGTTTTTACTACTGATAAAAAGTTCCCTTATGGCCACTCATACTCCACAAAGTAATTAAGGAATAAACAATTACAAAACAAAAAACAACAATTTTCACCTTTGAAAAAAATGTAATGAATTCCCTCTTACTTTGGCAGTTTGGCACTTCCTCTACAGCTCTAACTCTCAGTGTGTTTTGATACCAGTTTCCCATCAATAATCTCTATTTTTGCCATTATTCGGTTGCTTATTACAAACCAGTCGTGTACAGTGTTGTTTTTTTCTTAGTTTTTGTTCCCAAAAATGTGTCTCTAATAAAACCTCTGTAACTTTGTGAAAATAGGAAAAGTTTTTGTTTTTCACTTTCTGCTATAGAAATTTCTAGAGTTTTCTAAGGGATCCTCGAGGTCATCTTACACACCTTACACAATTAAATTAAGTAAACAAAAAAC
The DNA here is from genome assembly GCF_018398535.1 of Haplochromis burtoni. Classification (NCBI taxonomy): domain Eukaryota; kingdom Metazoa; phylum Chordata; class Actinopteri; order Cichliformes; family Cichlidae; genus Haplochromis; species Haplochromis burtoni. The sequence continues at coordinate 45,375 of NW_024582913.1, forward strand.
CCCAACTATAACGTTTTTCAAGCTAACAATAGTCTAAAACCAAGTGAGAATAAAGTTGACAGTTAATTATATCAAAAGAAGAGGACAATTATTGATGAAGATTTGCAATTTTGGTATTTAAAAAACCCCATAAATTCATTACAGACTGCAGCAGAGAGTGAACGTATATGGTAACCATATCTAGTACAAGTGTTTCCTTCAGCTCACAGAATAATAGTAGTGTAGCAAGCACATTTAGCATGAGAAATAGCTTCTTTCCTATTGTATTGTTTATGACTGAGATACATGTCCTTATGAATAGTAAGTCCAGTTTTTCTGAAGAGACATTCCAGGCGATGGCCAATAGCTTTAAGCTGGCAAAATTCAAATTAATATCAAGGGACAGAATGGGGGAAGGAAAAGTTTGAGTTTTCTGAGGAGCCAAGGTATCTAAGAGTTTGACAAATCCATTGTTATAGTGAGATACCAAGTCATTTGTGGAAGCTGAAGCATCTATGGCCATTAAATTATCAATGCAAGGGGAAAGAACTGATAAATCAATGCCTGTAATGTTTCTAAAATTAAGAAAGCATGTTAGATTACCTTTGTACAGTTGGAGACCAACACCGAATGAAACTAAATTATGATCTGAAAAAGATATGTCTGATACAGCATAGTTCATCGCTTGGACTCCAGTACAACAGATAAGGTCTAAAATGTCCTTTGGAGTGTGTGGGAACATGTATTTATTAGTCTAAGCCAAAATTCTCCAGATAGGAAATATAAAAAAATTTTTTTAATTAATTTGATGCTCTGCCCATGTGGCTATTAAAATCTCCCAGCAATGTTATATTTGGACAGTAAAAAGTAAAATTACAACATGAGCTTTTGGTAAGTAGTTGTTGGTTTTGTGAAGCAACCGATGACGGGGTAACTCTCATGACTAACTCAGATTCCCTGTGGTTACGGAGGAAGAAAGGAGCTTTCCAGAATGCATATGACAATTTTTCTCAAGGGATGCTAATGTCCTTGCATTATATGCAATGACCTTCTGTTACAACTGTGGCCATAAGAAGTCTGTATGAGCTGCTTTGTTTCTGTGTCTGTGCTGTGCTTAAGACCCTCTGCAGGTCCTTCCCCTAATGAAGAGTAGTGAGCTGCTGATTGGACCGTGGAACAGGTGACTGCGTTCAAAAAGCCGCTCTGACAGCTCCCGGGAGAGAGAAACGAGCGAGCAGTTTTAAAAGCAGACGCAGACCCGGCCCTGGTTTCCAACTTTTTGCATTTCTTGGTATCTGTGTAAGCGTGCTCTGTCAGAGCCGCCACTGGTGTAAACTCAGTGCTTATGTATGCATAGGCTGAAGCGGAAGGGGTGAGCCGCCTTTTTCTTTCGAACAGTTTTCTTCTGTTTTGTGGGCTAGGAAGTGAGGGATAGTATTGTCATTTGTTTGTTTTGTTTCTATCTTAGGGTTTAGTTAGTTTCCTCTGGTGTGACTTAGGTGGTTTTGTTTATTATTTTAGCCTGGGTTGCTTCCTGACATTAAATAAAATCACCTTTTTTACTCATAACTGGTTTCGAATGTTTGGCTTGGGAACCAGGGCAGGTACTTGCCTCTCTCTCCTCCAACCTTATGTGCGTCTCTATATGCCTAGACTAGGGGCGTAACACCTTCATCTTGGCTGCTTGTTTCCGATAAAACAGCTTCCAGGCACTGCTGTGAGGTGGAGTACAAAGGGCTCTGAAAAATCATGGTAATCTAGAATGGGTGCCTGTGTTAGATAGTTTGTCAGCTGGTTTAGGGCATCTTGATGACTCTCAGTCCATCCAAGTTCTTCTTAAGACCAGACCCATTCTGGCTGGTCAAACTAGTGAATGGCAATTTCTGTCCTTCTGTTCTGTCTCCTCAATGTGACAAAAGGTCAGTAAGTCTTTTCTCAGAGTCATTCTGGTGCTTCAAACACTGCAGACTGACTTGCTTCTTTCTCACTTATTCTAGCAGCACTTTAAACTGGATGTGTGAATGTGTGATGTGTGCATTCATTAACTATTTTCAACCGTGTTGCTGTATCATCAGCTGTATCATCAAGTCACATCAAGGTCATGATTTTACAGTGAAGTTCAAAATTATTATTTAATACGCTTCCACCTGCAGAAAATGTTCCACCCTAGGACTGACATATAGTGCTTTTCTACTTTCCCTGAGTAATTCAAAGCACTTTATACAACATGCCTAACTCAGCTATTCACCCCAGTGCTTTTTTCTATGCTTGAGGGCTTTCTATTTAATATTCCCACACATTCATACTCCAGTAGATGTATCAGGGAGCCACTTGTGGTTAGCATCTTGCCCAAAGATATTTGGCATGCAGACTGAAGCAGCCAGGTATCGAACCACCAACCTTCAGATAAGTACAATCATGCCAGGTGTCATAGGGCAAATAGTGGGGTAAACCCCAGACAGATCATCAGTCTGTTATTGAGAGCCAGACAACCAGACACACTCATACCTTCTGCCAATTCAGAATCACCCATTTACCAAAGCCCATGTATGTTTTTGAACTGTACGAGGAAGCTGGAATACCTGAATCAATGCAAACACAACAAGAACATGACAACACCACCAAGATTCAAACCCAGGACCTTCTTTATGTGAGACAGCTATAATGACCATGTGCTGTTATTAGTTTAAACAAAAAATGTTCAATCATGTTAGTTATTGTTCTCTGTAATCACAGGTTAACCGTTACCTCACACTGGCAGTCTTTATGCTAACCGTGTACATGGTATCTTATTTTTTCCTTCATCAGAAATTGACTAAAAACCGAGAACGGACCTCAGCAGCTGCTCATAACTGAGCACTCATAACAAATAGAGAATTTGTATTTGAGGGTGGCTGTGGTCCCTAACCTCTGCGAATACCAGAGGTCGACTGTAAGGACATAAATGAGGGTGAAATCATCTTGTCATCTAAATCGTTGATACAAGGTGCTAAATATGTGTTTTGATAAGATCAACAAAGATAAAGTTTGTGTGACTGCTTTACATTAAGTTAAAAAAAACTTACATGAGTTTGAATATAAAAATATGCATTATCTGTTCATACAAATATACTGTATTTACCTCTCCAGGATCAAATTTGACACCTTGTCACCAGGACTATACTAAATATGTACACGGACATCTGAAGTACACATTCGTGTTACTTGTGCAAATGCATCATGTTGGAAATCAAAAAATATAACATAAAATTACAGGATGAGTACAGCAAGCAACAGCTGGATTAAGATATAGAGTTTTTTGGTCTATTAAGCTTTGTTTGTAAATCAAGGGTTTCTGCAAATTTCAGGCCAATAAGCTTAACTGAGGTTATACAAAGAATAGAAAAAAAGGCTAAAACAGGTTTTTGATGTTGAGATCTTCACAGTCATGGCTAAAAAGCTAGAACAGGTGAATTTAATATTTAGGGCAGCTAATAAATTCTTACACTACATAGAAAATATTCAAATTGTTGAAATTCTAAAATTTTAACATTAGAAGAAAGTTTTAAGGGATCATCTTAGAATGTTTATAAAGTATGCATAAACCCACCCATGGCTGACATCACCTACTGCGAAGCCTCAAGCTGAGCAATTTTGCCATTTTGGTCTGGGTGTTTTAAAACTGGGCACCATGAACATGTTGCAGATCTGACTGAGAAACTGAGCCCAATCAGAAGCAAGCAACTTGTGAATCTCATGATAAAGATTACCCTGCTTTACACTTCTTTTGACTCTAATGTACGCTGCTCCGAGTTCTTAATGACCTTCTAATAATGGCCGATAATGGACGCTCCTCGGTCCTAGTGCTATTGGATCTATCGTCGGCATTCGATATGGTTGATCATAACATCCTATTGGCGAGACTCGAGCACACTGTAGGCATCAAGGGTACTGCCCTGAATTGGTTTAAATCATACCTCTCCAATTGGCTCTCCTTGGTTCATTTGGCCACTTCCTCTTCCTCCGCTGTACCTGTCTGCTGTGGTGTCCCTCAGGGATCTGTGTTAGGCCCTACTCTGTTCTCATTGTACATGCTTCCTTTAAGCACTATCTTTGAGAAATATCACATCGCTATCAGATCTACTTTGAGTTAAATGATGACCTAGCTTTGTCCTTGAATTGTTTTTGAGAGTGCATGTGTGAGGTCAAGCAATGGCTCCTGGCAAATACTCTTATCCTCAATGATAAGAAAACTGAAATTGTGGTCTTTGGCAGTAACGTTCTCCGTGCCAAACTTCGTGATGCTTTTGGTTTTCTCACTAGTTCCTTTTCCGACACTGTTAGGAATCTGGGCGTGTTACTTGACAGCTCTTTTAAACTTGATAAACAAGTGTCTGCTGTTGTTAGATCTAGTTTTTACCAACTCCGCCTTATTTCTAAGGCCAGGCAGTATATCCCGCATAAAGACCTGGAAAAGCTCATCCATGCCTTTGTAACTTCGAGGCTGGATTACTGCAATTCACTCTATTTTGGTCTCCACTCTGCCCTCCTTCATAGATTACAGACAGTCCAAAATGCTGCTGCACGCATTCTAACCAAAACTAGGAAGTTTGCCCACATTACTCCCGTCCTAGCTGATTTGCACTGGTTGCCTGTGAAATACCGTATCCAATTTAAAATTCTGCTGTTTACTTTTAAAATCACTAACAACATAGCACCGAGCTATCTTAAGGAACTTCTAAGCTCATATGTTTCTGCTAGGGCTTTAAGATCATCCTCACAGTTACTGTTGGTGCAGCCTAGATCTCGGCTGAAGTCTAGAGGTGATCGAGCGTTTGCTCTGGCTGCACCAGAGTTGTGGAACAACCTTCCGATTGGCATCCGGGCGTCTGACTCTATTCAATCTTTTAAATCACGGCTTAAAGCGTATTTGTTTAATCTTGCTTTTTCTACCGGTTAAATGCTGGCCTTGTTTGCAGTGATTTATTTTATTAATTTTCCTATCATGCTTTTATTTGCGCTGTGCATGTCATATCGCCATTGTGTTTTGATGGCATAGTAATATTGTGCTATAGTTATGTGCTATAGTTATACTTTTTTCTATTGGTGGCTTTTTCCTGTGAACATAATTTTACACTTTTATTTTTTGTTTTTATGATTTTGATTATACTTGTGTTAATTTGTTTTATGTTAAGCACTTTGGCATGCCGTTGGTTTTTAAATGTGCTCTATAAATAAAGATTGTTGTTGTTGTTGTTGATTATTTACAAAGTCATGTGTGTTCAGTATTTTAAACTTGAACCTAGCAATTGAGGCCATAAACACATCAGAAAGGTTTTAAGGTCATGAGGTCAAACAGCAAGGAAGCCACAGACCTCCATACAAGATCGCACCTTTGCAACAAAAGCAGTCTCCTCCTGTTGGCCATTAGAAACAAAATTCATGTCTAAGTGGCTTCCACAATGGCATCACCTTTCAGACCCAGAAGGCAAGTCTACCTTTTATATCTATATAAAAGGCATCTATATATTTTTATATTATGTAGTATGTTACAATTACGGGAAACCAAGCTAACTAATTAAACATATTGGCCAAAAGATTTTTTGGTTGCAGTTGTATTTTAGGTCAAGTTATTATCAATGATGATGAACTGCTGATAGTCAAGATACATTCTCATAGTTGTCCTCTTCATCATCACTACTTTCTTCTTCTTCATCATTATGTACACCAAGCGAGGGTGGGGATACATTCTCATAGTTGTCCTCTTCATCACTAGTTTCTTCTTCATCATCATTATCTACACCTGGTGGTGGTGGTGGTGATACATACAGCGAGGGTGGGGATACATTCTCATAGTTGTCTTCTTCATCACTAGTTACATCATCTTCATCTTCTCTGTGATCACTTACACTCACATAGGCCTTCATGCAATTGGGGCCTGCTTTCTTGTAATCATGATCATCATTACACACTGGCTCCTCATAGTCATTGCTTCCCTCTTCATCCACTCCTGCAGCTCCCCCTTTCATTTTTACATTAGTGTCCATTAGATCAACATTCACATAGTCCTGCGCATCGTCTTCATCACCCTCACTGTCTCCCCACTGGTAAGCATTCCCGACTTGGTCAACAACTGAAACACAAGTAAGGGAAAACAATGTCAATATGTAGTCAAACTATCTGATGAATAATTGCCTAAAATTTGTGAGCACACACTTTGACTGTGGATGAAAGCTAGAGGCTCCTTGGCTCGTCGTTGTCTTCTCCTGATGAGAACCACTAACAGCAGCAGCAGGAGCAGCAGCAGGATTCCAACAGCTACCGAGGACAACAGCAGCATCAAAGACACTAGAAGGACAGCATTCGATCAGTTTGATCAAAAACTTCCCTGGTGTAATGAGTTACGTCTTAGTTAAGTTGCTAATCTAGAGCAGTGTTTCCCAACCACTGTGCCGTGGCACAGAGTTGTGCCGTGAGAGATCACGGAAATTATTTAATTTCAATTAATTCGTCCAAAAAATACAATTTAATAATTGCTACAAATAATAAAATCATCGTTGGGCATCTGTCCTTTTAACGCAGTGACTGATAGAGTAATTACCCTTTCATGTCAGTGGGTGGCAGTGAATGAATGAATGAAGGAATGAATGAAGCCTTTATTTGTCACTTGCAGTTGTCTGCAGTGAAATTGGAGCCCTTCCGACCATACATACATTACACAAACATTCCAGAGGATGGTGGAGTCAAAGAGGAGGTACTGCCTCTGGACACAGTGGAGACTGTCAGAAAACAACTACAAGAAGACAGCTTCTTGGAAGACAGAAACAGCTTTACCCCCGACCAGATTTGCACAATGTTAGACCTCTGCCTTACCACCACATATTGTAAATACAACAACGGTTTTTACAGACAAAAACATGGATGTGCCATGGGCTCCCCGGTGTCACCTATTGTAGCCAACCTTTATATGGTGGAAAGAAAGGCTCTTGGCTGTTTTAACGGGAGAGTATCTAGCCGCTGGTACAGATATGTGGACGACACATGGGTCAATATCGAGACCCAAGAAGTAGAATCCTTCACTGCACACATCAACGCTGTGGCTAAAAACATCAAGTTCACCAGGGAAGACACAAAGGACAACTGTTTGCCTTTCCTGGACTGTGCCAGACCTCAATGTTGAAATTTACCAGAAGCCCACACACATGGACCAGTACCTCCTCTTTGACTCCCATCACCCTCTGGAACACAGACTTGAAATAATCAGGACCCTACACCACCGGGCAAAAAATGTTCCCTCTAAGCCTGAAGGAAAAAAGAGGGAACACGCACATGTAAAGGAGGCTCTTAAAACATGTGGTTATCCTAACTGGGC
>NW_024582913.1:71352-88912 GCF_018398535.1 Haplochromis burtoni
AATAATTAATTAAATGTGTCAATAATTAATTAAAATGTGTCAATAATTAATTAAATGTGTCATAACTATTTATTTATTTAATTAATTCCATTAGGTAGAGGATCAACAGGGGTTCATGACCCCCTTGGGGGACACTCACTGAGGAATTAAATCTGGGACTCTCCACCATTTGACCTTAGAACTGAAGAAGCTTCTCGAATGAGAGGTGAAACGTCTTCAAGCAACTTAAAGAAGTCCAGATGCTTTTCTTTCCAATCTTAATGAGTCTACGGACATTAGCTGACATTCCCAACTATTGGCCAATGTGCGTCTTGTGGAAGGAGACTCCATCAGAGAAAACTTTCTATTTTGCAAGGCACTGCCAGAAAAAAAACGGGACAGGAAATTTTTTGGGTTACATCCGAATAGCTTGAACAAAGAGGGTGGGAAACCTGCACGAGTATCTGCACTGATGGAGCAGCAGCCATGGTCGGACGCACCAAAGGTTTCGTTAGCAGAGTGAAAGCGATAAACCCAGATGTTATTATTACGCACCGTTTTCTGCACCGCAAGGCGCTCGTTGCCAAGACTTTACCCGCAGACCAAGCTCCTGTATTGGATGATGTCGTGCGCATGGTAACCTTCATCAACACAAGACCTCTGAAAAGCCACATACTTGCATCTCTGTGCGAGGAAATGGGAGTGGAGCATAAAGCTTTATTGTTCCACACAGAGGTCCGATGGTTGGCACGCAGCAAAGTACTGGCCTGTGTGTTTGAGCTGCAGGAAGAGCTAAACATGTTTTTGAGTGATGAGAGGTACAATGATGCAAAGCTGCTTACAAGTGATGAGGGGTGTGCAAGGCTGGCTTACATGGCAGATATACTTCAGCATTTTAATAAACTTAACACACAAATGCAAAGCCGAGATGAAAACCTGCTCACAAGCACAGATATAATAAATGTATTTTGTTCAAAGGTCCACCTCTGGCAACAAAATCTTTAATTAACCGATTCGCACTACAACCTGGTTTGCCTCTTACCTGTAGTTATTTTTATTTAATTTAATAACTGTACAGTACTCTGTTTATAGTAACCATTGTCCTTAATGTAAATATGTAAGAAAGATTGTGTATGTTTCTGTTCCGTGTCCTGTGTACTGTTTGTTTGTATATGTGTCTTTTTGGCTGCTGTTACCACCAAATTTCCCCATGTGGGACAATTAAAGGATTATTCTATTCTATTCTATTCTATTCTATCTAAAAAAATGCCAACCTTGGCATGTTCCCACTCACTCAGAAATGGCAAGGAGATACTGAAACTGCCACACTGTGTGAAATAGTAGGTAAACATTTGAAAACGCTCGAGAAGAAGTTGTTAATTTATTTCCCCTCTGTTTCCACTGAATGCCTTGACTGGGTAAGAGACCCATATAGCTCAGCAGCAGTTTTTAGAAAGGATAAGACTTTGCAGGAACAGGAGGAACTAACTGAATTGACACAAGACTGTGGTGTGAAGCTAAGCTTTGCTGATCTATCTTTGGATAGTTTTTGGTTGACTGCTGCAAAGGAGTTCCTCATTCTGGCAAACAGAGCCATTTTGACATTGCTCCCATTTTCCACAACATATCTATGTGAGCTAAGCTTTTCGCTTAGGAAGAGTGGTTGAGAAGAGCTTTATATATGGGGAAAAATGCTTAGATGGTTTTGTTACAAAACCTGTAAAAAATTTTTTTTTAAAAAAACAGAAAAAGAAAGCTGAACATACGCAAATCTTTGAAATGTATACGACTTTTGTTGAAAAAATTGAGGTAATCTACTAATCAGAAGGTTGATGGTTTGATCACTGGCTGCTTCAGTCTGGGTGAGGCAAGTTGTATAAAGTGCTTTGAGTGCTCAGAGCAGAAAAGCAGAAAAGTGGTATATAAGAAACAGTCCATTTATCATTATTATAAACTACCGGTCAAAAGTTTTAGAACACCCAAATGTTTCTAGTTATTTATTGCAATTCATGTCATTCAAGTCCAATGAATAGCTTGAAATGGTACAAAGGTAAATGGTGAACTGATAACTCAGACAAAAAGAGGTCTGACAGACCCAAAGCCACCACTGAATCAGAGAACAAGTTTCTGAGAGTTAACAGCTTGTATGATAGGCGGCTCACAGGACAACAGCTTCAAGCACAGCTTAACTCATTCACTGCCAGCCATTTTCAAATCAGGTAACTCCCCACTGTCCTTTTTCCGTCAATGGCAGTGAATGAGTTAATAGTGGTATAGAAAGCAAGTCTCAGTTTAAGCGGTAAAGAGAATACTTTAAGCTGAAGGTTTGACAGGACGAGTTGCAGCAAGAAAGCCATTGCTAAGACGTCAGATTAAGACAAAGAGGCTTGCCTGGGACATGAAACACCGCCATTGGACTACTGAAGACTGGAAGAAGGTATTGTGGACTAATGAATCAAAATTTTAAATTTTCAGTTCATCATGTAGGATCTTTGTTTGCCATCAAGTAGGCGAAAGGATGGTTCCACAGTGTGTGGCATCATCTGTCAAACATGGAGGAGGAAGAGTGATGGTCTGGGGCTGTTTTACTGGATCCAGGGATGGTGCCACAGCATTCTGCAGTGCCATGCAATACTCTCTGGTTTGTGCCTAGTTGGTCAGGGGTTCATCCTACAGCAAGATAATGACCCAAAACACAAGTCCAAACTATGCCAGAACTACCTCAGGAAAAAGAACAAGAGGATGGCTTGTTCAGACACAGACTTATACCCCATCGAGCTGGACAGAAGAGTGAAAGCAAAGCAACCTACAAGTGCGACATTTATGGGACCTTCTGCAACAGATTGGGAAGGACTTTCTGAAGAATATTTGATTTCTATTGTAGAAAAACTGTTATATCTGCCAAAAGTCTACTTTGATGAGTCAAAACTTTAGAATACATTTTGGTACACTTCAGTTGCTTATGTGCACTATGTTTTCATTTCAGAGTGCAATGAGACATAAACTTTTTTTTTTTACCAGAAGTGTATATATATATATATATATATATGAACATAACTGCTGTTTGGCAGCAGTTTTTTTTTCTTCTTTTTTTGGCAACATCAAGGCTTAAGTTCCTGTTTCTGTTAAGTTCTATTTTTATTTCAGCCTTTGCCCCTATTTCTACTGCTTCTTCTCTTTCTAGTCTTAATTGCAAACATACAAAGGGAAAACACAGAGACATTAATACTGAGAAAAATTAGGTAGTTATGATATGGTTTTGTTAATAAAACATAAATTCAACACTGTACTTACATTTAATGATGACACTGATCGGTGCTGTTGCAGCAGATCTGAATGTCCGTGTGGACACTGTGACCTCGTACACACAGCTGTAGTTGCCCTGATTTTCATACTCAGCTACAGGGAAACTAAAGGAGGCTGAGTTGTTGACTGCTGGCTCTGTGAGGTTGGAGCCAGAGAAGCTCAGAATAAAATGTCCACTGGAAAATGTGGAGTTAATGGAACAGGTGAGGATGAAGCTGTAACCCCTGGTGATTTGTGCACCTTCAGGACCCCAGACAAGTCCTGCATTAGGAGACATCAAGGAGATGCTGGGCCTCTGTAGTCTCACTGTGTGAAAGCAAACTGGGATTAAAACATATTATTCTCTCTACCTTTTAATTCTGGACTTGTTTAAACTCTAGAATCAAAAGCAGAAGGAAGGATTTTTGTGGGGCACTTAAGGGAAGCTGAATCAAACTCAACACATTTCATCACTTACTAACTTATTAGTATTTGGTGTTATTTTATTTTTCACACATTCAGCAGTTATTGAGCAACATTAGAAGGTTCTTGCTACATGATAAATGAAAGTCCATGCTTATCTGCCAAGAAAAATGGCAGATTAGCTTGGGTAAAAGACCGAAAGCTGAGGCACACAACGAAGAATGCTGTTGGTAAAGTTTCTGGGCTGCCTTTCCTCATAACAGCCATCCCTTAAGATTTTCTCCATTTAGAGCAATGCATTATCAGGGATTGTAACATCTAGTCTTTTTACTGAATCTTTTAGCCCTCAACGTAGCATTTAGCTCTTTAGCTGCTCAATCCTCCATGGTATGTAATAGTTTGTTTCAAGTAGTGTGTGTGTTTACTCCTCAGTACTGTTGGCTTTGAGATCATTTTCTCTGGATACTGAAAAATCCACAATGAAAGTGGGATTCTGTTCAGAATGCTTTTTTTTTGCTTTTGTTTGTGCTTTTTTTTGTAAATAGCTATTAAAACAAGTTTAAGCTATGACTGAAACAACTTATCTGTATTAAAAATGATAATTTCTCATTTTGTTTGAAAAAATGCTTCTTACATGTATTTGCTTTATTACCTGTCACAGAGAGCCTACCAGAGTCACTTGGTGGGGAGTTAAATTCAAGACCTGAGCCCATTTTCTGATACTGACACTGGTACGATCCCTCGTTATCAAAGTTCACTTTAAGGATATTGAATGTTGCAGAGTTTGTACTAGAAGTTTGGGTCCTTATAAATGAATCTGATGTTTTCTTCAGAATGAACAATCCACCCAAAACCTGAGTGGAGATTGAACAAGTGATTGCAATGTTCCGACCCCAGGTGACTTCACCAACAGGATTTATGGTGATATGGGGTTTTGGGAAACTCACTGAAAAAACAAAACAAATGAACAAACAAAAAAACAGCATAATACTGATTGATATTTTGCTGGTTTAATGACACTTTTAGCTTTTGATTCTTGGAGCTGTCGAGCTCAGGAAATTGTTTTGTTTTCTTACCATTAACAGAGAGTCTGACAGCATCACTGAGGGGGGACGAAAAGTTTTGCTCTGAAATGGTTTTCTTATGCTGACACTGGTACGAGCCGTTATGATCTAAGTCCACTTTGTGGATACTGAAGGTAGCAGATGTGGAACTTGAGGATGCAGTCTGGCTGAAAGTGCCTGAGGTCTTCTTGAGGATGAAAGTTCCACCAGAGAACTCGGATAAGATCGAACAAGTAATGATGACATCTTCACCCCAGGCAACCTTATCTCTATTCAGAGAGATCCTGGGCTTTGGAAGGCTCACTGAAAAACACAGTTTAGCATAATGTTAGTTTAGATAAATATAAGTTTATGCATTTAAATAGCAAATCTTTGTAACTTTTTAATTTTACAACCCACTACCAACTCACTACCACCCCAGCTCTTCCCCATCCCCCCATCCTTCATCTAACTTAATTTCATGTCTGTTAGCAGTAATCGTTCTGTACAGAACATGCCCCACTCTCCCTTCCTTTGTCATTGCTAACTACCTTTTCTAATAAATACCTGGGGTAGCTGTAGCTCAAGAGGTAGAGTAGGCCATCTCCTAACTGGAATGTTGGTAGTTTGATTCTTGGCTGCTCGAGTCTCCAATCTGCATGCCTAAGTGCATTTTGGCAAGATAGCAAACACCAAGTTCCTCTCTAAACCATTTCTCATTGTATCGGACCGATGCCGATACGTAATATCGGATCGGTCCATCTCTAATTACTACTATAGATTTCTTAGAGATGTTAGTTTGCATGGACTGAAACAGTACTGGAAGAGTAGCAGCAGGATTTCATGGTCACCAGGGAGACCAGCAAAATCAAAGACAATTTTTTTATTAAGAAAACAAAAGAGATTCCACCCATGTAACTTACCTATAAGGCATTTACGGCATGCCTTAAAAAAATATCTTGCTCCCACCCACCCCCTTCATTTCTGTGTGAATGAGCTTGACTGATCATGCTTATCTGTCTGGGTTCCTTTTTTTTTTTTTTTTTTTTTTTTTTTTTTCTTTTTGTTTTTGTTTTCAGCCTATGAAGTGTTGATCACGGGAATGAGATGATAAATCCTGCGGATATATAAGTCTTACATAATTTAACTTACATTTAGGTAAGTACTGTAGGGTTGGAATGGCTGGTTTGAGTAACATTTGATTTCAGAACCTTGTTAGTTCCTGAATATGTCTGGCATCATGACTTTCTGTGTGTGCAGCCAGGCAACAAGAAACACATGAAAAACATGAAGTGTTTGTTTTCACCCAGTGTCAGCTAAACACTGTACAGACTTAAGACACCATAGATTCCTAAGTGTTCAATGCAGGGTGTCAAACTCATTTTACTTCGCGGGACACGTACAGACCACTTTGCTATTAAGTGGGCCGGACCAAACTCTGCTTTCTGTCACTGTGTAAAGAAGTTACATATTAAACAGTTTTAAAAAGTTGTGACAAAGAAAGAAAATCTGTCAGCATGACTCTTTGAAGAGTCTTTAGAAGAACTTTTCCTATTTTCACAAAGCAAAATCTGTTTACCTGCTCGTTAATCATTTGCTGTTTGCTGGTTGTTGAAATGGTTTTGAAAACTTTTAGCTGAGATTCTGATGTTTCTGTGGATGCTACACGTTTATATATTTAACAGATCTGGCTGTACATCCTGTTAAACCAGATGTTCTCCCTTTCACATTTGATACTGGGGGCTTTGGGGTTCAATGGATTAATTGTTTATTGCTTAATTACTTTGTGGCCATAAGGAAGATTTTTATCAGTAGGAAAAGCTGTAAAACCTATGAAAATATAGTTAAAAGTCCAAAATTTATGCTTGTTTGTGGTGAGCAGCAGATGAAACAAGTTAAGAACTATAAATGACGTCAAGTTTTCTAGTCTCTTTGCATGTGGCCAAATGGTGTGCTCATTTAATAAAGTTGCTTGCATGAATTCTTAGCAGGGCTGAAGATTCGCCTCCCACGGGCCATTAATACCTGACAAATGAAATTATTATTTCACTTGTTTGACACCCGAGGTCTAATAACTTAATGGCAAGAAAACACATTTATCATCATTTTTGTATTAAAAATGTCTTTGTGCTATAAAAATATCATAATCCAAAACAAATTGAATAACATGATGTTGTCATGCTGACATCAGCACTAATAATCAGTATATATTGCTGATGTCCTTGATCTTCTAATAGAAACAGGCTAATGTCATCATATTGTAATACAAACAGGATGTTATTAGCATGTTCTCATAGGAACATCTTAAAACACTAAAACAGGTTTTTGTATAGTTCTTGCCCTTCGGAGGAGTTGTGGTCTCCACGTGCTCTTGTTTCTCAGTGATTTCTTTCCTTATGGTGCATCTTGGAATAGCATTCCAAGATGGCGCCGCGGATGGCAGCCTCGGTACTGCGCTCTCTCGCACTTTTCTTGTTTTTGTTTATTTTCTGCGCTTTTGGTCACTCAGACCACATCACTTTCTCCAGAGATCAACTGCTTAACATCAGGCAGTCATCTCACTATAGTTCTTATCCATTTTTCACAAACCCGGAAAGTTTTTTGGAGATTTTAGTTGGAGGCGCAGCAGCTCTCTGTGGCTCCTGGAGAAGACGTAGACGGGGGAGTCCTAAACTAAACAGGACAGGAGCAGACTGCAGCGGACTGTACGGGCAGCAGAAAGGATCATCGGCGCCCCCCTGCCCTCCATCCAGGATCTGTACCTCTCAAGAACCAGGAAACGGGCAGGGAAAATCATCACAGACCCCTCACACCCTGCACACAGACTTTTTGATCTGCTGCCCTCTGGCAGACGGTACAGAAGCCTGCAGACCAGGACCACCCGAAACAGGAACAGTTTCTTTCCCCTCGCCATCTCCCTTCTTAACAGTTGACCTGTCACACTGCTCCCACTGCCAGACTGCAACTGCACCTTATGTACATTTTGTAGTATTCATTCCACCTCATTCATTTCTGTATTTTATGTATATAAGTTTAGATTCGTTATTTATAGTTGGTTTACATAGCTTTGTGAATGTATGTGTAATGTGTATATATAGACACTTGTGTGTGTGAGATTTACATTGCTGTGCTTGAGAGCCACCATCTACCGGAACCAAATTCCCTGTATGTGTCTGCACATTGTTACGACTGTGACCGTAATTGTGTGTGAATCTGAGTGTCCAGGTGCTCCTCCGGGATTGGTGCATCCAGGGTGGATGGCTCACACCGATTGGCTGAGGACTGGGAGGCAGCGGATAAGAAGAGACCGCCAGGGACTGCCAATTCATTCATCCTCGGCCCAACCCAACCGGCAGACCGTTCACTGTGTCAAATATTATGTTAATGTAAGAGCATGTAGGGGTGGACCGCCTTTTTGGTTGATCAGTTTTCTCCTGTTTTTGTTAGGCAGGGAGGAAAGTGATTGTCGTTTGGTTTAGTTCTTTTGAGTAGGTAAGTTGTGTTTATCCCTGAGATAGGTTACTTTTTGTTTGTTGTTTTGGCCTTGGGTTCACCCTGAAGTTATGATATGCTCCCTTCCTTTGTTTAACTGCACTTATTGTAAATAAATCACTGTCACAAAGTATTAAGTGTGTGACGTGCTGCTTTGGGTTGGACGGGGATGGATCACCCTTTATGTTGTGGTCTGGCCGCGCCTAGACGGGCCATAACAACATATACTTGGCCAATAAACACGATTCTGATCTGATTCTGATTCTGATCTTCTCTTAGGTTTTCCACCTCCAAAAATCACTTTAACCTCTTTGTTGAAGTTAGAGCTAATTCAAGCGAATTAGTTCTGTTGATAAGCACCGCTGTTAATGTGTTTTTTAAATACAAATAACTGAACAGGCATGCGGTCCATAGCAGGAAACCAAGAGGGAAGTTGCTGCATGAAGATTACTGAGAAAAAACAGCACCATACTGCAACTATAAATATCAAGTATTGATAAGATCATGTGGTACCATATTTGGGCATGGATGCTGTAAGTATTTGGGAGTGCTACTAGACTCTAAATTATCCTTTAAAAAACACATTAAAAAAGTAGTGAAAACTGTAAATATTAATATACAGAACTTTAGACATATCCGCACATCATTAACAGACACAGCAGCGATTACATTCCTGCATTCTATGATACTGGCTCATATTGAATATTGTATTACAAGTTGGTCTTATACGAGCTCTGCTGCTATTGGGCCAATTGAAGTATGCTACAAAAGAGCATTGAAAATATTAGATAAAAAACCTTTTTCATATCACCATTGTCAAATTTTAGAAAAATACAAGTTTTTAAATTTTACTAATTTCAAATTATTTAAATCTGCCTGTCTAATATACAAAGTTATACATGGTCTGGCGCCTCCACCAATGAGTGATTTTATTAAACAAAAGTCTAGCAGTGTTGCCGGGTCTCGACTGACTTGAGCCACTGTTAGAGGTGATTGTGAACTGGCACTCAGGCGGACCACCTTTTCACAGAATGCTCTGTCATATCAGGGAGTGAGCTTCTGGAATAGTCTTCCACTGTCAGTGAGGGAAAGTACAAGTCTACCCATCTTTAAGAGTCACTTAAAAGGGCGGCTGAGGGACACACAAACATGTAATCATGTTTAATAATCATGTTTTATATTGGACGGGAAAAAGAGTTAGTGTATTACAAAAAGGGAAACAACTGTTAGTGCAATGGGTGAACGCAATATCACGATGGTCAGGGCATGTACAATACTGGGGTTTGTGCAATATAATTGATGTTTTTCCGTTATTGTTATCTATACTGTCCTCTGTGTCCACTCTTCTTGTCATTGTTTGTTCTAGTATAATGTGATCACTGTTTTTGTCCTTGTCACATGACCTGTAAATAGTGTCTCTGTATGTTTTTACTAACTTGTGTTTAACACCAACCTGCCAGAGGGTCTGCAGATGGAAATTAGCCCAAGGCTATAATCTGGCATATTTACATTTGTTAAAATGTTCATTAATATGTATTGCCCCTCTTTCTAAAAAATAAATAAATAAAATAATATCAAAGAAAGGAAACTGACATTGATAAAGATATCTTCAGCCATTTTGACACAAGCACCGATTTTTTTTTTTTACTTGTCTTATCACACACTCATGAAAACACAAATATCTGACACAGAGATCAGAACTTAGAAAGGGGCTGGCATGAAGTTGAAGTTATTGCTGCCAAAAGAGGAACAGCTGGTTATTTTAAACAATGATTGATGATCTACTTTCTTCCACCACTCAGAACGCTTAATGAGTGTGCTTCATAAATAAAGAGTTCAAAATGTATTATTTATTAATTTAGCACATTTTTATCTATGTTTTGATAAGAGTATAACAAACACTTCTCACCTGAACAGACGACACCAGCATCCTCACCATGGTTACAGTTGTGTTTCCCAAATCCATTGTGTCCACACTCAGTTAGAGAACTCTCACTTCCTGAACAGGCCACATTATCAAGCCAGATTTGTCCACTTCCTTGACCGAAGCGAGCAGATGAAGTGGCCTCCAATGCTGCCCCACAGCCCAGCTGTCTACAGACCACCTTAGCATCACTTAAGTTCCAGTAATCATCACAGACCGTTCCCCACGAACTGTTGTAGTACAATTCTACTCTTCCTGAACATGAAGTAGACCCAGCGAACCTAATCTGAGGTGCTAGCGACAGAACACAGACAAATTATTACCAAGAAAAGACAGAGCACCTTCACTTATTATTTTTTGGTTTCTTAGTCATGGCAATAATCACATTGACTCTTTGAGTACAAATCAAGTTGCAAAGGATGATAATCAGTTTCGTGACTAGCTGTTAAAATACACAGTTACATTTATTGAACATAATTATAACACTTCTCACCTGAACAGACGACACCAGCATCCTCACCATGGTTACAGTTGTGTTTCCCAAATCCATTGTGTCCACACTCAGTTAGAGAACTCTCACTTCCTGAACAGGCCACATCATCAAGCCAGATTTGTCCACTTCCTTGACCAAAGCGAGCAGATGAAGTGACCTCCAATGCTGCCCCACAGCCCAGCTGTCTACAGACCACCTTAGCATCATTTAAGTCCCAGCGATCATCACAGACCGTTCCCCAGGAGCCACTGTGATAGATTTCAACTCTTCCAGAGCACTGAGTGGATCCAGACCCAGCTAGTCTGATCTGTCCTATCAGCACATAATATAAACTATATTTAATACTTTCCTAAATTTGAAAAGAATTAAAAAATTTCACACACAAGAACAGACTGACCTGCAGCAGATGAAGTGAAGGCCAAGAGGCAAGAAACTTTTGGAAGGAACAAAATGACATTGCTGATTATGTAAAGTAAGTAAATACATCTGTAGTCATTTATCTAAAGTGATCAATATTTGCACTGAAAGGTAAACCTCAAAGACCCAAACTGTCTCTCTACAAAAGCATTACAAAAGTATGTCTTACCGAAGGTCAAAAACTGAAGCACTCTCTGCTGTCTGCACCCCATGACTGAAAAAAAGAGGCTGATCGTGTCATTTATGGGAACCAGAAGACAGTAAAGTCAACAAAAAACTACAGTGTACAAAAAACACTTCACATTTGGTTTATCCTCCCAAAACACTTCCTCTTTCGTTTTGAATTTTTTTTAAAAATTCATCCACGGGGCTTTGACACGAGCAGCTCTAAAGGAGCTCACCACATCATTAAAAAATCAGTTTTTTAAAATAAAAATAAAACTGCTCGAGTAATCTAGTGACTCTCGGATACATATTGATTCATTATAAGCAAATTTGCACCAACCCTACCATCATCCACAGAAACACACACACTGTCTCCATCTGGTGATTAAAAAGTAATATTGACACAGATGATACATTCTTGAGGTTAAGCGCTCATAATTTTAAGCACTCCTACATTAGCCTAAAAAGTATTAGCAAGGACTCACAGTTTAACATTTGGGAAGATGATCTGAATGAGAACCGAAGTCAATCCTTTTATAGTGGCAGTGGAAAGAAATGCAACCAGAGAATTGTCTCTGTTTCGACAGTTTTAAATCTTAACTCATTTCATGAATGTTTCTGAGGACTAAATTGGAAGCCACACTTTAAACTATAAAATCTTTAAAATATGGGCCTAAAATCGATGATCTGAAGCATTAAAGTGTCACAAATATGCACAAAAAAAGCAAAAGAAGAGAAATCATGAAGGAGGAAAATTGCTTTTCGCAGCAGTGTGTGTGATACACCAACAAAAACACAGGGTCACACAGAATAAACTCATCCAAGATTTTTAGGAGATATACCCATGCCATCAATTTGAACAATCTACTGTGCTCGAGGTGATGACAATATGTACGCCTGTCTGACATATAATGTTCTACATGGACTTGCCCCCACATCCTTTAAATTAATTTATTAATCACATGATGTTCCTGTTAAATGTATAACAAGAAGAAAAAAAAATCCTGTAGTCAAGAAAGGAGTGAAATAATTAATAATGACAATAATGAACCGGTTTGGAAAATGTAAGGAGTAGAAAGTCGAGATCTTTGTGTGAAATTGGAGGAATAAAAAGTAGCAAAGTGTCAGAAAAGTGCTCAAGTAGAGAAAGGAAACTTTTGCTTTTGATAAAGACCACAGTGTGGAGGACGTTCTGCGAACCTTCGTTTCGGGTTATCACCGTCCTCTGTCTTCGGTGGCGGCCCCTCCTTTCCCTCCCACTCTCCCTCTGCAGCTGTTCCAGCTGTTGCTGCTCCCGTGAAGTTTCATTGTGTTAACCGGTGTTAAAGGCGTGCAAAGCTCACTATTACTCATTCATACATAAACAACATGCAGTGTAACTGAATCTGTTAAAAGTCCTGTACAGCAGTAGATCACCTAGTTTCTCACCTTGCTTATCTGCGTTTATTTTTTTGCGGTAGAGACTGCCACGTCTGCCTGGGAAAAGCAGCCTGCTAATCGTCACCACTTCAGCTCCTCCCCCGGACCCTGCTGCTGACAGCGCAGTGGGAATCACACTCCTAACTACACATAGAGCAATTGCCATTTTTCCTGAATCACTGTCCATACCACCACCTCTAACTATAAATAATATCTCAAATAATAACCTCTATCAGCAGTCATAATTAAGGAAAATGCTTTAAAAGATCAAATGCAATAAATTTAATTAAATATTGGTTAAAACATCCCTGTTTAGTGAATGTGTACACATGCCCTATCAGTGTAAACATTTCAGGCCTTTAGACAGCTATCAGCTACAGTGTAGCAATATCAAAATCTGAATGAACTTATCTACAGTGCAGAAGAAACTTCAGTGGACATTCTTTATGACATAAGTGTAAAGAAAACCTTTTTTTCTCTAACAAACTTCACTGTTGAGTTCATCAGTCTGTGTTTTAGATCCTCTGTGAGCGACCTGAGTTTGGAGAAACAGTGGCACAAAGATGGTGCTCAGAACAAAAATGACACTTACCCACAGTCACCCTGTGATGAACTAACAAACAAGCTTTGTAAAGTGTGAAAACTGAGAAACAAGTGCTGCAGTTTTTTCATAAAATGCACTGCTAATCTTACTATGTTTGGTGTGGTGATGCCAGGGTCTGTCATGTGCTGTGTGATAGTGATAAACAAAAGGCGAACTTTGTATTTAGGCTGAAAGACAAAATAACAAGGCATAACGTAAAGTACCAAAGGAAAATAAACACATAACTACAGAACACACACACAAACGCAGCATGCCTGGGTGATAAGGGAAGTGCAGACAGGGGAAGCAAAACTAAACATAATGCACACAAGATAATATACTATCAAAATATAAAATGGAAGTAATTAATAGAAAAACCAGGATGTCTTAGTCGTGCAAGCTTGACACAGACAAAGTGTAAACAGACATAAAAGACTGACTCAACATGGGAGACACTAAAAGCCAAAATACAGAGATAAGACTGAGAGAACAGGAAGGAAACGTTAACGGGAACTAAAAAACCAAAAGGGAGAACAACACATTAATTATTTTATTAATCAACACATTACACACATATGATACAGTTTCAGTAATCCCCCCCCCCCACACACACACACACACAAAACACTGTAGTAGCAATAATATAACTGTGTGTAATATAATATAAACGTATCATTACCTACTCTTTAATACTTCTGCAATTTGTTGTAGTTGTACTGTCTAGTGTGATTGTGTGGTGAGGTGCTGTGTTGTGTGTGTGTGTGTGTGTGTGTGTGTGTGTGTGGTGTGTGTGTGTGGTGTAGTGTGATGTGTAGAGATATTGAGATGGACTGATAGTAGCCACTACTTGTTACTATTTCCTGAAATATCCTTTATCAGGTCTGGAGAGCTGAATCAAGGCTAGTTTTATGCATGATATGGACACTTTACCACATTGTGGTCTCACTATTTAAGTTAAATAGATTGGTAGTTGTGGATATATTTGGTAAATATGGGGTTCAAAATCTTGCTAAAGGAGACTCTGTGGTGCAAACTGGAGGAACCAGGATTTAAACCACTGAACTTCCAATTAGAAGTCCTGAGTCACAGTCATCATGGTTAAAGCAGGGGAACTTGGTATAGCTAAGGACCAGTGGGAGATGAATTTTTGAATGCCGTTGGTTTTCCTCAATGTCAGTAATATTAAAGTTTTGTGTACTATCTGTGAGTGCTATACTATCAGAATGTAACTCCCAGAATGCTTGTTATTTGATATGCATGAAGCTTCAAAAGCATATTACGGATCTAATCACACCAGCTGATTTTAAGTCTGGCTGAAGTGATGAAATCGTCGGAGGTCTTTCTCTGTTCCCCCAGCCTGTTCCTCCTCATCAGTCGCTCCTTCTGCTCTAAAAACAAGCATCTCTGTGTTCTCCTTTTGCTTTGAATTCTGCCTTGTGGTGACCTGGAGAGACACAAATGCCTGTTTCCACTGTGCTCCTATTCTTTTCTTCCAGGTAAATATGCATTCATTGACTCTGATGAACAGTACCTTGTTGTAGAAATGAAGGCCAATGTTTGCCAGCACTGAATTTACTGGATCTGTTTGAAGGACATTTATAAAATCAGTAAAACAACAAAAAAAAGATGTTTAACCCTTGTATGGTGTTCGGGTCTGTGAGACCCGTGTTCAGTTTTTTTCAAAAGAAAAATTAAACAATTAATTATTTTTTCACGTGTAAATGTGTTGTGTCTTTCCACTCACTCCACTTGATTATAACTGATTTATTTATAACATTTTATATAAAAGAAAAACGAGAAGCACATTAATTCATAAATGTGATCTAACAAAGGTAAAGGGAAAAAATTAACCATGTTTGCTGTTCATATGTCTTGTAATTGGGATGAAGTAAACATCTGTTGAGTAATTTAACATAAAATTGTTTGATAGTGTTAATTTGGAAAGCCAAAACTCTAGCGGGTCCACCAGACCCATGAACACTGGCTGAGTAACAAAAATACGAACACCACACAAGGGTTAAATAGACTTAGAATATACATGCTCATTTTACAAGTCATATATATTAACTTAAACAGAGTTAGAGACGATAGGCTGCCAGCTGGAACACTGATAGAAGGAGGTTAGGCTGTTACCTGGTGTACATAAAAGAACACCAAGTTGATTCAGTAGTGGTTGACAGCATTCAGACTCCACTCTTAACCACAGAAAAGACTCAGAGTGATTCAAAGGGCGAAACTATAGGATCCCCTGGTCAGACACAAAAATGAAAACCTAAAAACGCAAATCCGATAAGTACCCCATACCACACATTCATGGTTCAGTGTAGCTAAAACTTACTATCAGGATAGCATCAGTGAAGATTAAAAAAATTCACAACCTTTAAAACACCATGGATGTGGTATGAATCAAACAGGATTGTGTTTGGCCTCACAAATGCACCCTGAGCTTTTCAGTATAGTATGGAAGCAGGCCTCAGAGACAAAATATGCAATCCATACTTAGACGATGTGTTGAGGATATGTTCTCAAGCATCTAAACTAAGACCTGACAAATGGGACCTGTTCAGAAATGAGGTGCTCTATCTCGGAAAGGTGATCCCTGCTGATGGCTACATGATGGATGATATAAATGGATGACCACAAATACTGCTAATGATTTCAGCATCAACATGTGGCAATGTAAATACGGTCTGTAGTGTCCCTCTGGTTCACAGATAAATCGGTTCTGCCTCCAGAGAGGTGAATTTCCTTGACAGCATTGCTGTTGCTTCATACACACAGCTGTAGTTGCCTTGGTGTCCATACTCAGCTGCAGGGAAACTAAAGGAAGGCGAGTTGTTGACAGCTGTCTTGATGTGTGTGATGTTGGAGCCCGAGAAGATGAGAATGAAACTGCCTGGAGTGGAGCTGAAGTTCATAAGGCAGGTGAAGACAAAGCTGTAACCCCTGGTTATCTCTGAACCTTCAGGACCCCAGACCAGACCTCCGCTCGGAGATGTCAGAGAGATGCTGGGTTTCTGCAGGGATTCCAGATATTAAAATGGAAAATAAGATGAAATAAGGTAAAAAGAACATTTTTCTGCCTGATATTAAGCTAATGTAGTCAGTGTTTTGCTAGCCTGACCAATACTTTTGATCTGCTACATCACTAACATCAAGTCAATTAACTTTAATTTATCTTTGTAGAAGTTGGTTTGTCACATGATTGCACATTATGTTTGATAATATAAAAAGATTTAAACCAAAACAATCATGTGTTTCTAAAAACGGACATATACAAACTCTGTTTTAATACATGAACCTTATTTGTTCAATGACAAATGTGTTTGGCTTTTATTCACTCTTTGGCCAGATTTAGGCATCAAAGCTACTGGGACCTTATCATGGACCTACTATCAAAAGATAAATAGACCCTCTCACAACCCTGAATTGTAACTTTAAAATTGAGGGCCCTAATCAAGTAAATAATAATCAGCTTCTACTGTGATTTTAATACATAAAAGTAGTGACTTAGAGCTTGACAACAGAAGAAATAAATAAAATAAAGTAAATTACCACCCAAACGCTGAAAAGAATTAAATCCAAGTCTGAGACTTAATAATTTGTTAATCTCTGTCTTGTGTTGAAAAGAGAAGAACACATCATACCTCAGTACTGCATGGATTTAGTTTGTTTTTTTTTGCTTTCATTTCTGGTTTTCCAAAAAAGCTTGCTTTAAGTGGAAATGAAAGTTTTCTAAAGTCTCTCTGAAGACTCTGAAGACTCAACAATTTTATATATAGCTCCTTTTTTCTGTTGCTAGTAGTTAGAGTAGTATTTTCCCCTCAGTGGAAACATTTTCCTGTAAACATGGATCTTGGGGACGAGACCTGCCCATTAAAGTCGCTGTGCTCCCTCAGCTGAGCTCTACTGATATACTTCAAGTTACATTAAATCATGTTTGTTAATGAAAAACAAGACCACCCATGTCACCAATAAATTATTAGAGTGCAAGCTCAATTTAATTATTTGGTTAACAGTAGTTTCTGCAGCAGTCGTGGTAACCAGCAGGTTAGATTTTAAAGTACCGCTCATGTGTCCTTGAAAGTAATTTATGATGGACTATGTTTATGACTATTGATTATTCTTAAATTTGCTGTGTAGCTAATAAAGGTGGCCCATTGTGTGAGTTTAGTAATAGTAGAGGACAGACTGTTGTAGTACTCTTCAAAATTCAAATGTGTGTTAGTTTAAAGCCTCTGGAAATAACGTGTGTGATGTGCAGTGTTGGGTAAGTTACTTTAAAATAGTAACTTAGTTACATTACTAGTTACTTCTCTCAAAAGTAACTCAGTTAC
>NW_024582913.1:90081-94299 GCF_018398535.1 Haplochromis burtoni
TTCAGTTCACTGCACTAACTTGCGGAGCGTACTGTGTGGGTGCGGTCCCTCTGGGTCTCTTTTCTCTTATAAGTGCTGTACCCCTCTTTTCCTTCAGTCTCATCACCTGTCATCAGCACATCATCCCTTATGACTATGTTTATACCAAGATTAAATAATCTTTCAAGTATATCAGATATGCACGGAAACACAGTAAAAGTTTTGTGGTAATCTTCTATCACGCAGCAGTGTGGAGATCATCATAAACACAAAAACGAAATTGAATGCGAAGAGGATATTAAGAGGGCAAAGTTGACACGAGGTATAACATGACTTCTTTTCCCATACTAGATCTTTAAATCCACGCAGTAGCTAATCGGAGTAAAAAGTGAAGGTGTCGTTGCCTTCGATATTTGGCCATACTTAATGCGTTATTGTCACATCCGGGACCATCGGAGTAGTATAACATAAGCCAACCAACCCTGCATGAATAAGTTACCGTGCTCGTTACCACAATAATAACGTAGTTACTGTAACGCGTTACTTAATAACACGTTAGTCCCAACACTGGTGATGTGTCAGCATGTTTTTTTTAAAGGAATAACAAAATGATTGAGCCAAATCTGCCCTTGTCAAAGTTGCTTACTCATCCAGTTCAAATGCTCTGGTGCCAACCCTGATATAGTTTGTCCTTATTTTAAGATCTGTTGTACATATAATTTTAAATTAGTAAATAATACCACTGATATCAATTACTTTATACTTTTCTTTAACCTATTAATAAGTCATTCTTAAAAAAATGGATCTTCAAATTTTGTTTGGGAAATTATTAATCAGAGTATTTTGAGTGCTTCCTGTTTGGCTGAGTGTTAGAATACTTAAAGTACCTGTTAACATGGACATTTATCATTTTACAACAGCTGGAATGCTAAATTTAAAAACTTACAAATAAAAAAAACATTGTATTAAAAGGTAAGTGTAGAAAAGTTTCAATAATGTCTAAATATATAGTCTGACAGGGTTCCTTGCATCATTAGTTATAGTATCCAAGTATATATAGACCTCACGATGTCGCTCACCTGAACAAATGACACCAGCATCCTCACCATGACTACAGTTATGCTTCCCAAATCCTCTGTGCTGGCACTCAATTAGGAAACTTTAATTTCCTGAACAGTCCACTTCATCAAGCCAGATTTCGCCAGTTCCTTCACCAAAGTAAGCTGAGTGAGGAGCACTCAGTGCCGTCCCACAGTTTAACTCTCTGCAAAAGATCTCAGCATCAATTAAGTCCCAGTCGTCATCACAGACTGCTCCCCAGCTGCTGTTGTGATAGATTTCAACTCTTCCAGAGCACACAGTTGACCCAGCTCCAGCCAATCTGATAGGCACACCTGAAAATATAAGTTTGGGATAAAAGATACAGTGTTTTTAGTGTTAACATTAAGTCACAATAATTATCAGTGTTCTTTGGTAGCTGATTTTATACATTTTAAGTTTTCAGGGGAAAACCTTCTCCAAATATGAAACCATGGCCCTCAGCCAGAAAAGGTGGAGTGCCAACTCTGGATCAGGAACGAGTTCCTGCCCCAAGTGGAGGAGTTTAATTATCTTGGGGCCTTGTTCACAAATGATGGGAGAAGGGAACGAGAGATTGACAGACGGATTGGTGCTGCAGCTGCAGTGATGCGGATGCTGCACCGGTCCATTGTGGTGATGAGAGAGCTGAGTGTAAAAGCGAAGCTCTCAATTTACTGGTCGATCTACATCCCTATCCTCACCCTATGTGTGACCGAAAGAATGAGATAGCGGAGAGATAGGGTGAGAAGTTCAGCCATCCAAAAGGGGATCAGAGTAGAGTTGATGCTCCCCACATGGCAAGGACCCAGTTGAGGTGGTTCAGGCATCTGACAAGGATGCCTCCTGGGTGAGGTGTTCCAGGCATGTCTCACTGGGAGGAAGGCCCAGGCCAGACCCAGGACACGCTGGAGAGATTATATTTCTCAAATGGCCTGGGAATGCCTTGGTGTTCCCCTGGACAAGCTGGAGGAGGTTGCGCTTCACTGCTTAGGCTGCTACCCCTGCAACCCAGCCCTGGATAAGTGGAAGAAGATGGATGGATGGATGGATAGAATAAACTTTACGTATATCACTAGAATAACTGACCTGAAACATTTCCATAGATTTCTTACCTGAACAAATGACACCAGCGTCTTCACTGTGTCTACAATTGTGTGATCCAAATCCTCTGTGCTGGCACTGAGTCACAGACCTTTCATTTCCTGAACAGTCCACTTCATCAAGCCAGATTTTGCCAGCTCCTTTACCAAAGTAAGCTGAGTGAGGAGCACTCAGTGCCGTCCCACAGTTTAACTCTCTACAAAAGATCTCAGCATCAATTAAGTCCCAGTCGTCATCACAGACTGTTCCCCAGCTGTTGTTGTGATAGATTTCAACTCTGCCAGAGCACCAAGTCGACCCAGCTCCAGCCAATCTGATGGGCACACCTGAAAATATATGTTTTGGATAGAACATACATTAGGTTTTGTTCTGAGTGAAATTTGTCCTGTTAAACTGCTGCATGCTCTTGACCACCATTGCTGCAGCTCAGTTTCAGGGTGCTGGCAAACTTCTTATAGCCTAGGCAATCTTTATATATGTGGAGGAAAAATTGTTTTCTTCAGATCCTCAGAGAATACTTTCCTATGATGTGCCATGTTAGACTTCCAGTGAACAGTATCGGAGAGCGTGAGAGCAATAACACCAAATTCATCACATCTGTTCCCCATTTGTACTTGAGACCTCGTAAAAGTAATGAGTCACATGACACCAAGACACATGACGTCATTTGGGCACAGTTTGGACATTTTCACTTAGGGATGTACTCACTTTTGTTACCAGCGGTTTAGGCATTTATGTCTATATGTTGAGTTATTTAGAGGGGACAGCAAATTTATACTGTTGTACAAGCTATACACTGACTACTTTACATTGTATCAAAGTGTCATATCTTCAGTGTTGTCCCATGAAAAGATATAACTAAATATTTATAAAATGTGAGAGGTGTACTCGTTTTGTGAGATACTGTAATTATGATTCTTCTATTAAGACTTTCTTGAAAAGGAAAAGTCTTTTAATTATAATAAAGTTTCTGTATGACACTAGAGAAGACTGACCTAAAATATTTTCCATAATTTTTATTACCTTACACTTCATCAAGCCAGATTTCGCCAGTTCCTTCACCAAAGTAAGCTGAGTGAGAAGCACTCAGTGCTGTCCCACAGCACAGAGGCTGTTAAACTCTTCTTGTTAATATTTTTAAAAAATTACAGTGTTCATATGTTTCATGTAGTGGCCACATAGTGCCTGTTAATACAAACTACCTGTCAGGGACGTGCAGCGGGGTGGGGGGGCTTGAGCACCTGCTCCTTTCCTGATGGGTGCCCCAAGTGCCCTTTTCTTGAAGCAATTTGTTATTTGTTATTTTTTATGTGTGTGTGTGCACGTGGAGTCCTGCCTGTGCCCCTCAACGATAACATTTAACTATTAATCACAGTTTGGCTAAATAAAAGGATCTAGCTTGCATCAGTCACATGGTGACCATTAACCAATGCTCACTCTTGACAGCAGAGTTCTCTGGTTTAGAGCTGGGAACAAGCTCTCAAAGAGCAAGTGCATTTTTTGCTGCCTTACCGATGCGGAGCTGTAGGGAAACAGATTAATTGGGAGACACAGACTGATGCAAAGGAAAACAATAAGAATGGTGTACAGCGTACACTGTAGTCTATAGCACACAGTTTTAGCTTATTATGTACACGTTGGTAAGTTGTCTGACAAATTAAAACAAATCAGCATGCTGTGTGTGCGCAACAGCACGACAAACACTACCTGTCCTTTTATTAACTGCAAAAGTAGTGCTGGTCAATAGCTGTTTGCTAACTGGGTGTCAGGGGTTTGTAGCTCTGTCCACCATTTCTTTTTAGAGTAAGCTGCAGGGCTTTCCCCTGTCTTTCTGGAAGGCTTCTATTTCACTAAAAACTATCTGATATATCCACATAATTATGGATTATTATAATTATGATATTAAAAACACACTGTGTTTTAAAGATAATACATTAAGAAACTGATTATGTTAGATTAATAATAAATAATAAGAGAAGCATTCTGGATCAGCACCATGATGCAAACTTGTAGCCATAGTATATACAGTACCCTGGAGAAGGTAAAAATGTCACACAC
>NW_024582913.1:119404-120630 GCF_018398535.1 Haplochromis burtoni
CTGAGCTCTCCTAAAAGATAAAAAACATCCATTTATAAATGTAAATTCCACAATGCTATTTATTTATATTATTAAGTGTGAAATGAGGACAATATAGATTTATGTACACAATCAAAGTGCAAGTCCTGTTGAAGTGGACGGATGTAGATTGTAGCCTGCCCAATCATTGCAGATGGGTCTTTCAGATACGCAATGGTATATCCAGTGCTGGGACATTGAAGCAATGCAAGATTTCGACTATGAGTAGATCCTGTAATTTTTAGAAACTCAAATCCTCCCCCTTCTTGGAGCTTTGGAAACACTTCCATCAGTTTAGTTCTTACAGTCTCGGGATCATTGTCATTCCCTGTATTTAAAAGAATAAACCAATAATCTCCATTCAATCAAACACCCACATGTTTGAAAACAAGCCAGTACTATCTAATAGCCACAAAATAACAATCACACAGTTGAAATTTAAGTCCAATTTAAATTAAATTGACAAAATATTTATCACATTCACGGTAAAAATTATAAAAACAAAAAACCTACAGTGAACCACAATCTAAACTGGGCTCTGGTAAATTTCTACTATCAGACTTACCTGAAAATGTCACTTTTTGCTCTCCAAGTCCTGCAGCATGGAGGTCTGCTTTAAGCTGAATGTTTGGAACTTTGTTAGCCTTGTGATCAGCCAAGCAACAGAACATGTGTGTGTAGCTTCTTCTAGGTACTACACTCTGTGCTGACCGTCTTATCATATTTCTTCTACTCCCACCATTATACAGAGCAAAGAGCCTTGCTAGCTCGGCTGCAACACAAAGAAAATATCCCAGTGGAACAGACCACCAGTCAGCTACAACAGTCTGAACTTTCAGCTTAGCATCATTTTAAACGTCACTAACGCTACACATCAGCACCAGGCATGGTGCTGCAAAATAAGGGCGTTTTACTGATTATCTAGTTTCATGCCCCATCCACACACAGCGAAAGTGAGTCACACACAAAGCATAATTAGTTAACTACCACACATAAACCTAGGTGCACAAGACATGGGTGGTGGGTCCATTTCAGGATTTTAATTGCTTTTGTTATGTCAACTGCATTGTCAGTAACACAGCAAACCACTTTGTTTTCCACATCCCTGTCACGGTCGCAGTGGCAGACCGTGTGGAGAGTGTGTGGAGGACTCAGGTGCAGACACAGGCGTGGACACGAAACTGAGTTGAACGAAAAGCGAGCCTTTA
>NW_024582913.1:121553-125010 GCF_018398535.1 Haplochromis burtoni
CTTATCATCCACAACAGAAAATGGTTGGAAATCAAGTGCTATCATTTTTGCCAGTTCTTCATCAATTGTGTTCTGTCTTGCTGGAGTCACAGACTTCTGCAAAAACTGTCTCATTGAGCTCTGGCTTGGTTTAGGTGGTATACTGCATGACGCTTCAGATACTGCAGCAGAAGAAGGAGCAGCAACAGTTGCAGTAGACACACTAGCACCTTCATTTATATCACCCTCAACTGACTGTAGGTTTTTTTCCCCATTGCACTGATGGGTGGACAGTTCTCAGGTGCCTATCCATATTGTTTGTGGAGCCAGCTCTATATGAAATTCTTCGCTTGTAGACTCTACACTCTGCCTTTGTACTGTCAATAAAATTGAAGTGGTTACAGATTTTGCTTGTTTTCTTGGTTGCTTCACTCATTTTCTTTACTGTACCTTTCTAAATTGACGACGTTGTCTCTTGTTGTTGCTCTCTTTCTATCTCTCCCTCCTGCTCTGTTCGTGTGCTACTGCTGCTGCGAGTGTAACTACCGCCCCTCTGCCCAGCGCTGAGCAGAGGCGGGAGGGGCTCAAACGCATAGCTGTGTTTGCTCCCCTCCCCCCTCTGCTAAGCGCAAACACGAGGCTCACGTGTGGCGTGAAGCGAAAAGGTTAGCGAGAGGGCAAGAGAAAGAAAACAAACCCCCACGGCTCCCAATAAGGAGCCGGCTCCCGTCATTCACTTCAAAGAGCCGGCTCTAAGAGCCATTTCGTTCGCGAACAACCCATCACTAATTGAAACAGCTGAAGAGTAGCCTGAAAGTCCAGGGGCTAGCGCCAGTCCAGCTCCCAGCCTCAACAGTGTAAAAGGTAGGCTTGTTGTAGTCATGTGTGGAGAATAAAACTGAACATAAGTAACATTACATTAAACGTACTGTATAACACATGTCTAAACACATAACAGAACTGAATAAATTACTGAACAAAAATTACATAACTTTTTAATAGGTTGTGTGATTGTATTTTCAAAAGGCGCCTGTACACTGGGTGAGGATACTCCTGTGTCACTGACATTTGATTCTGCATCAGAGGAAAGTTCTTCATCTGCAGTGAGTGCAGATAATTCCATAAAGAAGAATGCACAAACCAGAAGTAAGTAACCCATATATTAAATAGAACATTGTTGTTGCAAACTTTTCATCATCACATTAGAATAAAAACGTTTTTTCTAAGTAAAGTGTCATGTTGAGACCTCACAAGGCAAAATGATGAGTTAAATTTTACTCTAGATGCCCAAGCATGGATAAAGCACACATATCTTTTAATTAATACTACTCATTTTGTCAATGAGAGGGAAGGGTGAGATTGTAATGTAAGACATACTGTAGATTTTACAATGTTTTTTTAAATAAAAACCATGATCAAATGATCAAATACCCCACAGTCTTAATTTCTGACCTGTACTGTTATGGTGATGTTCTAATTTCTCCAAGGTGTGTACCAGAACTGCATATGGAAATTCCCTCTGTCCTTCAAACAAAAACAAAAAAATCCTTTGGTTGAAGTAACACAAACAACTATTCTCTTTACAGATACATCTGCCAAGAGCAAGAAGAGAAAGTCAAAGATGGAGTCAACTTTGGAAATATTTGCAGACAAGATTACAAGCGCCTTGAAGAATAATGAGTCTGAGCTTCTGTTGAAGATGCAAGCAGCTCAGCATGAGCACGATCTTAAAGTGCTCTCCATGTTGACCCAGCTCATCACACGCCAACAACCACCTTTCTACCAGCAGGCAGTACAGGCTCCGCATCTTTACTGCCCAACACAGTCTTCACTCATCCATTCCCCTCCATACCCCATGGCTTCATCTCAGTCTCCACCATTTGAGATGTCCAATCAGTCTCTGTCTTTCCAACAAGATTTAGCTCAACCTCTTCCTTTTGGTAATGCCCTTCCACCATCTCACAATCCGGGTCAGCCCTTTAGACCAGAACGACTAAACCCTCGAGACCAGGCTCAGCATGCATCCTTTAACCAGGCCTTTATGTCATCCTACCCTCCTCCAGATGAACAGGATTAAACTACTTTAAGGCATTAGTTTAAATGTTATGAAAAGCAAGTTTTGCACATGGTTCACTTAATGTATTTTAAATGGATACTCCAAAAATATTTCAGTTAATGTTATGTTAATATTGTTTTGGAGGGGCTTTACTTTCAATGCAAAATGTTGGTTATTTATCGTTGCATCCAAAAATGCTTTATATTTGTTGTTAGAGATTTTCAGTACTGCTGAAGGATAGTGGGTCTTTCAGATTTAATTTGTGCTTTTCATATGCAAACTTATGTTTTGAGACAAACAACATTGCAATTTCAGTACTCAGAGGAAGAAGTGTACATGTTACACACGTCAAAATAAATATTTTCCATAAAAAAACTAAAAAAACAAACTTTGAATGCTTTACTTTATATTTTGTGAATGCATCACTTAAACATCAAGCTCAAATTTATTGACAATGAGATGAAACCATGGCTTTTGTGCCTTAACGTTGACTATGAAAAAATTGGGTCAGCACCTCTCTGATTCTTATTGGCTGAACATCTGGTAAGATGCCTCCTTCAGTACCTCTAGAATCACGCAGATCAGCTTTATCAGTTTCATTGTAGGCTTCACCATGTTTTTCACACACATTGTGGAGTGTGCAGCATGCAGCTATTATTGTGGGAACAGTGTGGATGTCCACATCAAGACGTTTCCCAAGGCACCTCCACCGACCCTTAAGTCGGCCAAATGCACACTCCACTGTCATCCTAGCTCTGCTGTGTCTCTAGTTGAAGTATTGTTGTTCTTCAGTTAGGGTTCCTGTATCTGCATATCCCTTCAGCAGCCAAATCCATTGGGTATCCTTGTTGGTCTTCAGACAACAATTCTGATGGCTAAAGAACCAAATGGGACAGGCGAGAAAAAAAACCAAACAAAAAAAACCAAAACAGAACTGAGCATTAAGACCTGCAGTGTGAACGTAGCCATAGAGACAAAATACCGTTTCTGTTAATCTGACTATCTTCAGGTTTTACAGCTTACATATATACACGCAGTGTCCCTCCATTTAGAAAGGCAGCGGCATAGCGGTGTGATTATTTTACGTGTAGTTGCTTCTCCCCCCCCTGTGTATCAATATTCAACATTGCAATCAAATCAAAAAATGCATCTGTGCAAAATGGGTTTAAAAACATAAACAACTGTGGGATACTGTTTGTCCATGATTTAGACAAGGGGAACAAATCATGGCAGGATCAGTCTGATATTATTTGTATCCCACTGTAGCTTTACTGTATAAAGAGCAAACATCTCCAAAATGTCAGGAGTCATTACAACAAGTGTTGTAAATCAAGAATGTGCAAGGCTCGCAAAATTTCAAAATCTCTGGTAGCCCTTCGGGCAGGCATTCTTCAGTTTTTGGTAGCCCAAAATAAATTTAAG
>NW_024582913.1:126760-130381 GCF_018398535.1 Haplochromis burtoni
GATCACTGACTGTTTTAGGAGCTTTTTGAGATTAAATAGAAGAAAATACATAACATTAAACATGTTAACAACACAAAAGCCATATTAAACGCAGACTACTTTAGACCCGGAAGCAGGATTCGTCGCGTCAACACTGAACAACCGGATAGGTTTAATTTGGAATTCAAAAATGGGTTTGGAAATGGGGCTTTTGAAAATCAGTCTTTTAAATTGAAATTTGAAAACTTTTTTGAAAAGAGGTTTTTAAAAAGCATTTTCAAAAATAGTTTTTTTTAAAAAAATTGGAATTAAAAAATGGTTTTTGTAATGAGATGAGATATTTAGAAAAACATTTTGAAAATCAGTTTTTTAAATTTGAAAATGGTTTTTGAAATGAGGTTTTTAAATAGCATTTTTTAAAAATCACTTTTTTAATGTGGAATTCAAAAATGAATTTACAAATGGAGTATTTATTCTACAATTCATTATTTAATCAAAATTGTTTTATCTCGATGCGCGTGGCTCTCAACTGATGTCGATGGAAATGTAAAGTTTCTCTGGGCAGCTGCAAATAAACAAACAACATCAGAAAGCAAAGAGGTAGAACCCATACTTTCTGATATACTAATTACATTTACTAAGTCAGAGCCTATGTCAGATGCCTATCTACTTTTGCTGCCCCTTGTGTCTTTAGGTTTGATTAGTCCCAGCTGTGTTTCCACCTGTTCCCAATACTTCCGTTAATCCTGCCTGTTTATTTTAGGCTACGTTCACACGTGCATGGGTATTTTTGAAAACTGAGCTTTTCTGGGGGGGGGGGGTTAAATCCTGTCCACGCATGCAGTTTTGAAAAAAATATCTCCACATGTAAACACTAAAAACAAAATGTTGCCCAATCACAAGTCTTAAAGCCTAGGAGGGAAAGACTAAACGTGTTTGTGCCCTCACAAAACCTTAAGTTTCTGGAAAGGCAGCTAATTTTGCGTTACTTTTTAAGAGCCTTCATCATTTCGAATGTTAATAACTAAATAAAGTATTTTAGTTGGTGTAGACTCACAACTTAGGAATGAACAAAATACATACAGCATTCATAATTTTATTTTTTAAAATAATTTACAAAACCGACTGGATTTGGGTTATGAGAGCATCTGTGTAGAACAGCGGTCCCCAACCCCCGGGTCTCTGACCGGTACCGGTCTGTGAGTCGTTTGGTACCGGGTCGCGAGAGTAGAGGCTCAGGTGTGAAACGTATGGTTTTTATTGGTTTTCAGCGTTATTTTGTTACTCTTTGTATCGTTAACTCGGTCTTCCTGGGTCTTTTGTTATGAATAAATGTTATTTTTTTTGGTACCGGTACTATTATTTTGTTGTATTTATCCGCAACACCTTAAAGGCCGGTCCGTGAAAATATTGGCGGGCATAAACCGGTCCGTGGCGCAAAAAAGGTTGGGGACCGCTGGTGTAGAATGTAGAAGCCACGTCCGAAGTTTTAAGATTACTTTTCCGTGTTCCGAATCCTGCATTTGGGTTCTTCCTTCTGTCTGCCACAGCACACACCTTGACAATTTCAGTCCTTCATTAACAAAAATTATTTTTTGAATTTTCATTTTTTTACTGTTTTATTCTTATGTTGCAGAAAACACAATCTAGTTGCACCTGAATACAATTAGCAGGTCATTAGCAACACTCTTGACTGCATGCTGAGGTGGCAATTCAGCCATTTAACTTATGTTACAGCAGCTCATGAGTGAACATGGTGCAATAAAAGTACCTTTTTTTTTTTTGTAAAACACTTACATTTACTTAAATTTACTTGAGTAGGGGTAGGATTAGGGGTTGCCACTTCATATTTACAATTTGGTGGTGAAACGATTGCAGGTATAATTAATTGGTTTGATTACTGCAATGTGAAGGACCTTCTGTGACAAACTACTGGTTTGTATTTATGGGAGATGGTGTTACAGCCCTCGCAGAGCCCCCTCCTGAAATTGCCCTCGTGTAGGTGTGTCCTGCCATCTCTCCTGCCTTCTCTCCTGCCTTAGGTGCCACCTTGTTTTATTCAGCTGACTCCCATCAGCAATTAAGAGTACTTAAGGCCAGAGAAAGGCGAGCTCTCGTGCTAGAGAGGCTTGACCTGTGTGTGTGGTGGTTGAGTGCTCCTGCTCTGTGGAGAGGAGTCTGTTTAGGGTTTTTCCCTTCCCCTTCTTTCTTTAAAAGGTGATAGTGGCTTGTCTGTCTGTTTTTGCTTATTTTAGGACACTCAAATTTAACCATTTTGCTTCCCTGTCTCCATCCTGGATACCTTTTTGTTGTTTTCCCTCATCCCCTGGACCTCTTTAGGGGAATGCAAGTCAGGTCAAAGCTTTCTGGACTGAAAACACAATTCAATTATATCCAAAGCATAATTATTGCATTTGTTTTTAAATATTTTCACATTACAGATAACATTCAGTAGGAATTTTTCTACTTCTACACATCACTGAATGCATGGTTTCCATGCATAATTTTGATAGACCTGCCTCTTTAATAATACAAAACATTAACCTTTTGATCTTGATTTCTATTTCTGATATTCTTGTTTTGCAAACATTTTTCATCTTCTCATCCTGCCACAAAAACATAACCCTCACCCACTCACAAATGTTTCATGTTGACCAGATGGGCAACTGTTTCCCTTGTTCCCCATCCAAGTAGTCCTTGTGTAACATTTGTCTAGCTCAAGGGTCAGCAACCTTTAAGACCCAAAGAGCCATTTGTACCCGGTTTGCACGGAAAAGAAAACACTGGGAGCCGCAAATACTTTTTGACATCTAAAATGAAGACTAACAATGCACACTGGTTGTTTTTACCTTTTATGCTTTGTATAAAAAAAAACTACAGTGTGTTGCTTATGAAATCCATGAAAGGCTACAAAGTAAATTAAATTTTATTCATCTAATGAACACATTTTTAACGCTTTAAAAAATTATAACAAAAAATAAAAACATCCAGTTGAAGGTCTCTTTTAAATGAATTGAGAAGCTGAACTTAAATTATCCATGTAGCAAACAAAAACTGATCCTTATATCGCCTTTGGGCTTTCGGAGTGTGTAGAGCGTTGACCTGAATTTTAAAAATAATTGGAGAAAAGCACTATGCTCCTAAAAAATGAATAATATTCGCAAAATATCTGCATAAATATTTATTTTACCTGGTTAATGTGTATGGTGGGGCGTGGCCTGCAGTGCTGCTGCAGGAGAGGTGGTCGCACCTGAGCGTCATCCGCAATCACTCCTCGCCGCCTTAAAGTCTGCTGTTGTGTTATGTGTCGGGCTGTGTGCTGGAAAGCTAAAGCCAGCTGCATGTGTGAAAAGTGGTCAATAAAGAGAAGCTGAAAAGGATGTTCATGCAAACATCATTGGGTCTGCCGTAGTTTACAATGGGACTCCTGCTCCTAAACCTCTGCGCACAGCGTCGGCGGACAGGGGCTGTACGAAGTCACTTTCGTCTTTACGTAGGACTGCAAGCTCTCGTCTGTGAGGTGTGAGCGGTTTTTGTTTAGACAATCCACAAATTAGGCATGGTAGGCCGCTCTCGTCAGAAGTAAATGCAAATAAATCTACCCAGGCATCATTAAATCTTCAGATAATTTTCTTTTTTTTA
>NW_024582913.1:130406-133268 GCF_018398535.1 Haplochromis burtoni
CGTAGTTTACAATGGGACTCCTGCTCCTAAACCTCTGCGCACAGCGTCGGCGGACAGGGGCTGTACGAAGTCACTTTCGTCTTTACGTAGGACTGCAAGCTCTCGTCTGTGAGGTGTGAGCGGTTTTTGTTTAGACAATCCACAAATTAGGCATGGTAGGCCGCTCTCGTCAGAAGTAAATGCAAATAAATCTACCCAGGCATCATTAAATCTTCAGATAATTTTCTTTTTTTTACATTTCTCCATACTGAAAGTCTCGATAAATGCACGTCGTTTCGGCAGATATACCGGCTTCTGCGAGTGTGACTGAAAAATAATTTAAAAATCATTTTATTATTTTGAGCAATGAAAAAAAAAATATCATTTTATTTTTATATTTCAAGATCATGATAATCTTAAACTAACTAACTAAACTAAAAGTTAAAAAAGAAATGGCACAAATAAAATACACTTCAGCTAAATACTTTTACAGTTTTCCCAAACCACGGAGCCGCAGTATAAACACTAAAGAGCCGCATGCAGGTTGCCGACCCCTGGTATAGCTACACAGCCTGCATCTAACGGTTCTTTAAAGACTGTTGTATTAACCATGCTTTTCAGTTTCATTTCATAAACACAACACTGTATGCATTTTCAACTCTTTATTACAATTCTTTTCATATAAATAACGTCACATTTGAAAACTCTTTAAACTGCTGTTCAACCCCCCCTCCCAATTCTAATCTATAATTCTTTTTTTTCTTCTTTTTAAACATTCTCAACGACACACAAACCAAAAATACTTCCATACTCCCACTGACTTTTTTTTTTTTGTGTGTGTGATAATAGGAACTCGTTTCCTTCTTCACTGCTGAACACTGAGGGGGGGGGAGTAGAAGAAAAACGTGTAGCAGCCAGAGCGTAACAGGGGAACAAAACAGTCAGGTCAAACCTTTCTTTGGACACAATTTAGCATCTGTTTGAAAACAAATGATTGATATTACTTGTAAATGCATAAAAACACTAATGGCTTCTAAAACCTAAAGCAATATCAATTCTGATGGCTGCACAAATACTAACCTCCCGTTCTATTGTTATAAGCCCCACATTTGTTGAGCTCCTCTTAAGGTTAGTCACAGGAGCCAGGGGATGTAAAAGATCCTCAGCTTTTACAAGAACGTCTTCTTCTGCAAAAAGACGGGCAGGTGCCTTGAAAAACTGGGTCCGTGCAGTGATGTCTATGTCTTTAGGGGGAGCTTTATCTCTTAGTTCATGCCCCTTAATTATATAGGAGACCCCCACTTTGGAGAAACTCATCAGACATGTTGTTTTTACTACCATCTCCCCATCGGTGATGGCTGCCACTTTACTACACTTTGTAATAAGTGGTTTAACCACTTCCTCTTTCGGGTCCCAGGTGAACACCTTGACCTGGTTGCACATTTGCAAAGTATTTCTCTGAAAATATAAAATCTCACAGAGTAGGACCCAAATGCAGGACTCTCTGGTATGAATATTCATCCTTGAATCCTGTGCATGCTCCAGGTGTGTGTGTGTGTGTGTGTGTGTGTGTGTGTGTGTGTGTGTGTGTGTGTGTCCGTCCGTGCAGTGTCTTCTCCCAGTGATAGTGATCGGTTTCCGCTCCCTTTGTTACCAAATACTGTGTTGCTTGCTTTGTCCCCTCATGTCAATGATCCTGCTGGGAACCACAGAAACAGCCATTAGATACTTTTCACCAGTGGCACTACACTGGCAGATTCTCACGATACAGCATTGACGGAAGCTCAGCCACTCTAAGTAGCTCCAAAGGGTCCCGGAATCCACAGAAACCAGGACACCAACACGCACAGACACATACCTGTTTTCATGATATATCAGTATGAATGACAAACATGTGACAAATGGGTACATGCTTTTCCGAAGGTCCTAGAGGCATGGGAATCACAAAGTGTGACCCATGCGTCCAGTAACATGCCCATCTGTTGAGATTTTGGCTAGGGCTCTCTTGCTTGTTTAAACTAAAAACAGACCCAGGAAAGGACTGAGCAACTTACGACCAACGCAATAGACTTAAAGACAAATTTAAAATGAAATGAAAGTAAAGTTAATTTTAACTGATACAGCATTCCACCTGAACCTGCATTTTATAGTTCTATCTATTCATTTTTCTTTTTAATGCTATCATCCTGTTGTTGTTGATGTAGTACTTTACAGCAACCCAGTCTCTGCCTTTCAGAGCTGCCGGCTCTGCTTGGAGGCAGGAGTCACATACCTTTTTACCTGGTACTTTGCAGCTTGTTATGAAATGAAACGTGTGCCGCTCAACAGCCTTCACTTCATCATTTGTCCACTTGCTTCTCACCTTCCCAGCTGTCAAAAATGGAAACAAAAAACATCTCAATGCGAAAGCAAGAAAGACAATATTCTAGTTAATAATGTGAATACGGAATGTTCTTATGAATACATGACTGAACATGGAGTCCATGTTCCTGACTTCTAACTTCTCCTGCTGTTGTCAAAAAAGCTCTCAACACTGATGTAAAGCAATCCATTTCCCAAGAAATCCAATCATACACTCAACAAAAATATAAACGCAACACCTTTGTTTCTGCTCCGATTTGACATGGGATGGACACAGTGGCGGCTCCTGAAAAAAATCTCAGGGGGGCCATTTTTATGATATCGACTAAAATGACCCATTTAATGAGTACATCAAACAACACAATTTTAATTTGTTGCTAGGTGATTAACTCATACAGTGATACCTCATGCCCACTAGATGGCAACACACAACAGAAAGCTTGGCTTGACCTAGTGTGGTCTGTGCATCTTGGCTTTACACAAACCAGAATGATGAAGTTTAATTCTGATATACAAATTTAA
>NW_024582913.1:140844-153998 GCF_018398535.1 Haplochromis burtoni
ATATTTATTATTTTCCCCTGGCAACCATTTAATGATAGGCTATTTCGCTGCATATCAAGGGCGCTTTGACGAGCGCCCCAGAAGAAGAAAAACACCGTTTGTTGGTTGAACTTTAATGAGTCAGCTGGTGAAAATGTTAAAATACGCCTGGCTGTATATGGGCACACACACAGTAAAACTATCATTGATGAATTTTTTAAAAATATATATTTTTACTCCTACACATTTGGGGGGGCGGAGCCCGAGCGCCCCCTATGGGCCAGCCGCCACTGGATGGACATAAAGACATTCCAGGGTGGCCTTTTGTTGTGGGCAGTCTGAGGTACACCTGTGCACTACTCATGATGTCAGATCAGCATCTTGATGTGGCACACCTGTGAGGTGGGATGGATTATCTCAGCAAAGCAGAAGTGCTCACTATCACACATTTAGACTGATTTGTGAACAATGTTTGGGAGGGATGGTAATATTGTGTATCTGGAGTGACTTTTAGGTCTTTATGTCCATCCCATGTCAAATCGGAGCAGAAACAAAGGTGTTGCGTTTATATTTTTGTTGAGTGTATAAACCAATCAGCACGAGGTTAGGTGACAAATAGGACAAAAATATCAAATTTGGTCAGAATAAAGATCAATTTGATGCTTTAAGGGAAAGTTTGGACTAACAAATGGTATAGCCAATTTCTTTCTGCTAAGATATTCACAAACAAGTAATTCTGATGTTTACATTGAGAAACCTTCACTCAAACTGATTGTTTTAATACAATCACAGGGCATTGCATTTATGCACTAGGCTCAACTGACACACATACTTGAAAAATGTGTAACCTGTTGGAAGAATGAAGTGTGTGTCACTCACTTCTTGGTCTGTAGGTTGAGACAGGATCTCAACACTTGGTGTCTGCAACAAAAGACAACAATATGTCAGAAACATTTAAATCCCAAAAAAACACATCTTGTGTTAAAATGTGTCCTCCATAAACATGCCAGTCCACTATTCACATGCTAATCCTTCTTTGTAATCAATGTAAGATGACATTCTGTGTTCTAACAATTATTTATTCATCTTTATTTTTCTGCTGTAGTGTAGTTTATTAAGCTACTAATTGAAAAAAATTATATTACGTAGTTTGAAAGTACCTGATTAGCTTTAGATTCAGCCCTTGGTCCTGTCACGTTTCTAGTGACATTACAGAGTACCTAATATTGTTATCATAATATACAGGTAATAATGCATAATTACCGGAATCTTTTGGTTGCATGGTCAGACTCTTCCTGCTCCAGAGAATTTCTTTAAGGATCGACCAAATACAGACAGCTGTCATCTGCATTTATGTACTGTGATGGATCTCAATTTAAAAAGTACATAAATTATTAAGACTGTTATTTGAAGAAAATAAAAGTCACAGAAATGTTGCCTGTACTTACCAGTTACAAGTGAACATGGCTTTGTAGTTATCAAACCTGTGACATCTTGGAAATTAATAGCCAGTTTGCAGAATCTCTCACTCACTCACTCAAAATATTATAGCAACACACTTTCACTGACCTAAGGAGCATATTACATTTTTGGAATATGCAGAAAAACAATTTCAGCTGTGATAAGACAAAGCTTGAATTAAATATCCAATCACTCTACAGGACCCCCCCCCCCCCCCCCCCCCCTCCCTTTACGTATGCCTGTGTTAGATATGGCTGATAACGGTATGTTTAAATCTGAGAAAGCTTTTAAAAACTCTGTCCAGCCGATAGGTCTCAAACCCTCAGAAGGTGTGTGTGTGGTTGTGACGGCTTTAATTAGATCATAAATGTGTGAACCAGGGATGGTGTGTTTATCAACAACAATTTTGCCTTTGTCATTGTAAGAGATCAAGTCTGGCGAACGGCTCACCGCTGACAGAATAAGTTCTGCATTCCTCCTACTCCTTTTAGGTATGTGTGTTAAAACATTCTCCGCAACAAGATCCCTCACCCCCGCATCACCACGAACAGGCAATGTATCCGCCAACTGGGGTTGCACATCCCTGTAAAATTGTTCAGGTAGTGATAAAGACAATACATTCTTTTCACGAACACCTTGTCTCACAAGCGTGAGGTATCTTTGGAGAATATCGCCGTATTTTTTTAGCCTTCTCATACACATCTGTCAGAATCTTGTAACACTTGAAGCATCTCTTTGTCCAACTCGTTCTGAGCCTGTTGTCTGATGCTGCCTGCGTGCTGCAGCTGCTGCTGCTGTTTTATTAAGTCCAACTGGTGTTGGGGTACCAAAAACATCTTTTGCACATGTTCCATTTTCACCTGTTTGCTATCAGACTGCTTATGAAAGGGATTGCAGCCCCTAATAACGGCAGTAAAAACCCTCCAGATTGGTTGATTGTCTCTTTTTCAAAGTTTTGATCTTTTTGTCAGCAATCAGTCTGATTATTGTAAAGGTGATCACTTTGGAACCTTGCATTATCAAGTTTGGTTTTAATCCTCGCCTAACTAACCCGCGAAGGATAATGTACGCATCGAAACCCTTTGCATTATGAGCGATAAAGATTGAAGAGGGGGCGTCTAAAATGAGCAAGAAAGTTTTCAACGCAATGCTCGCCCTGAGAGCTCCAAGATTTACCATCTGATGTTTTTGTACACACCAGAAAAGGGCTGTGCTCACAGTGTTCGTTAACAAACGTTTCAAAATCATAAAAAATCAACTTGTTATTATGTTTTGTTTCGCGTTGTAAACCTGCATATAGCACTAATGTGTTTGATGATCACTAGAGATTTCCTGACGAAAGATTGGGCATTTTCTCTTTTGGCATTTGTGAGGTTTTTCACGTGCTGCTAAACAATATAGCCTCGAGCACTCGATACATTTCTTATAGAGATCGCAGTTGCTGGCGGACCTTTGACGCCTCTCAACGAGTTTTTTATGGCTCTCAAAACAATAAGGAGATCTACAGGTGCGATTACAATCGGTACATACAATAGGCGAGAGGAAATGATCGTTGCAGTCAGGCTGCATACAGACTGAGCAGAGCAGAAATGGGATAACACATGGTTAAAGCCTATGTAACAATGAGTACACAAATACGCTGTGCCCAAAAATCCTTTTAGATTTTTGATAGCGTAGTAATTGTCAAATAAAAATAAACACAGCGCTTTTGCGCTATTCACTGTACTAGTCTGAAATTTACAAAGGGTGCGATCATGCTCGTTACGGTAAAATACTATAATTTTACATCCTAGTAACCTTTCAAATGTAATTATTTGATTAAACCCAACAGGCAATTGATCATTTAGACCAGCTTTTTGTTGAATTTCTCTAGCAAAGTTTGTGCTTGATAGTCATTAAAATCGGGTTGCAGAAGGTGGGTAAGACTTGTAGCAAAACATAACTTATTCGCGGGGTTATGGACCACATATAAAAAAAACGTCTTTTCTTTTTCACAATTTCGCTGTCGAGTATGTGTTTAAGCAATCTTTTCCCACTCCCATTTGGGGGTCTAACAATCTGAGCTACAACCTCCAGCGAACCATCACACATTACTGACCAGTTTGACTGTACCGCTCTCAAGAATAAATTTTCAAATTCAGATAAATCATGATTATCACGTAAAATCACTGAAACATTATTTTGTAACTGCTGGCCTATCAATTCTAACTGGATATGATCACCTGGACGCGCGTGAGAGAAAAGCCTGTTTGATATTTCACGTGGACTCGACATTACGCCTTGATAATAATCCGCATAGTCGGGTATATCGTTTGGAGGAGGAAAATTCT
Organism: Haplochromis burtoni; assembly: GCF_018398535.1. Classification (NCBI taxonomy): domain Eukaryota; kingdom Metazoa; phylum Chordata; class Actinopteri; order Cichliformes; family Cichlidae; genus Haplochromis; species Haplochromis burtoni. The sequence goes on from NW_024582913.1 coordinate 144,615, forward strand.
AAATTTCTCTAATTTCAACGTTATTAATTTATTTCTAACGACTATAGAGGGTTGTGCTGAATTACTGGCACAACTCTGGTCTGGATTACCCCCTTGTTGAAAGGAGTGATCATGGTTTACTGGGTTAAGTGGGTCGTTCGCAGAGACAATGTCTGCGGGAGAGCTGAGTGATTGATGGTGATTAGAGTCATTGAAAGTGGTTGACAGCTGTAGCGGTGGGCTGCGGCTGAGCGGTTCGTTGGGACACGCATTGTCTGGGGGAAAGACTAGCGAATGCTGGCTTTGAGAATCAAACTATTTTGATTTAACCTGTTTATTTGACTCCATAACTCGGTGGTATTTGGACCTCATTTTGTATCTGGGCCAAAGCTTCTAAAGCTCTATTAATTGCTAAAAACTGATCAGAAGAGATGTTTTGTGTCAGACTCATTTGTGAATGAGCCGCGTCTGACTGTTTGGATCTCATCATGATCCACTCCCACACTCAAAGAATTATTTTGAAAGGCCCTTTCATTGGGCGCTAATTGGGCAAGAGCTAAATTAAGCAATTCTAAAGGATCATTATTGATCACCTCAGGTTGCTCACTGTTTTGTGAATATGTAATCTGAGAATGCTGTGTATTTTCATTTAACCTAGCGAACGCTGTTTCTAAAGCAAGAAATGGGTCTGTAATATCTTGTTCCTGGTTATCCATTTTTTTTATTATTATTGTTTAACAGGAATATATTAAAAGAATAAAAAACCACAAAATACAGTTTGTTTGTGTTTTTTTTTCCATTTTGCTTTTTCAAACTTTTTATAAGATGAGCTGAACTAATTCAGCGAACAGAGATACCGCGCGAAGAGCGATTGAAGCGAGCTGCCTCCGTGTGCGTGTTCGCCTTGTCCTCGTTGTCCTTGCGATCCTACCGGTCCTGCTATTCCTCCTTCTGAGATGCTCTGAGAATTTGAGGGTAAGATACAAACAGTTAGTAAAGTTAAATAGAAAAGGGATAGTTTTTATAAAATGAGAAAAAAGCGAGAACCTAGAGAGACTGACCGTGATTGGGTCTCAAAGGCAGGCGCGGTGCATTTCGTGTGTCTGATGGCGGAGAAGAAGCGTTTCTGGGGCTCAGATTGGCTGGAGCATCGGGAGTGAGATCGGAGAGCAAATCTTGCCTGTCTCCGGCGGACAGGCGCAAGTTTTTCCCAGAGGGTCGCGGGAGAGAACAAGCTCCGGCGGGGATGGACCTGGGGCCGGATGAAGTGGGGCGATCTAGCGTAGAGAGCAGATGCTGTCTATCGCGTGTGGAGAGACGGATGTTCTTGCCTGTGGATCGCTCAAGCACTGGTGGAGAAGAATTCGGCGAACTCGAAAAAATAAAGGTGTCCAAGTCTGAGATATCTAGAAAGTTTGATAAAAATGAAAAAGAGGGTAAATGTTTTGGTTTTTCTTGTACAATTTAGCTGTTAAGAGGGAGAACAACAATGAACCAAACCTACCAATTTGATCGAGAGAACCAAAAAGAGTCGAGTTGAGCACGCTTATCTCAGAGTCTGAAAAGAAATAACAAATATTTACAAACGGGAAAAACAGTAAAATATAAACATTATATGAACAAGAGTGAGAAAAATGAGGTACCTGATGAGGACATGATTGCTGCTATAGTTTAGTGTACAAACGCACTTTGTAGCTCTGAGTTAGGGCGAGGTCTAATACTTTTTGGGTCGAAAGCTCTTTGGTCTTGGCCATGGCGGAGTTTGGAGTCTGACTGTTTGAGGCTGTGGACAGGTGTCTTTTATACAGATGATGAGTTCAAACAGGTGCCATTCATACAGGTAACGAGTGGGGGACAGAAAAGCTTCTTACAGAAGACGTTACAGGTCTGTGAGAGCCAGAGATTTTCCTTGTTTGAGGTGACCAAATACTTATTTTCCACCCTAATTTACGAATAAATTCTTTACAAATCCTACCATGTGAATTCATGGATTTTTTTTTCACATTCTGTCTCTCACAGTTGAAGTGTACCTCTGGTGCAAATTACTGACCTCTGTCATCATTTTAAGTGGGGGAACTTGCACAACCGGTGGCTGACTAAATACTTTTTTGCCCCACTGTATATATTTTTGAAAAGTGTATTCCAAGTGTTACAGAGCCTATTTGCATGGCTTTTGAAGATGAAAAAGCTTTTTTGACAGAATGGTAAAAAGGAAAATGCGAAAATGTACTAAGACGGGGAAGATTAACACTTACCGAGTGATATGCACATAGGGCACGCGAAGGCAGTTGTTGTTGATCCCTGGTTTCGTGGCTGTAGCGAGCTCACAAGCAGTCTGAGCGGCGCCAGTTGTTGATATGTCTGAAGTCAGAGGTCTTCTGGGAGCTCGACGGCAGTCTTAACCTCAGCGGGAGATCATAAAATCGGACCTGGAGCCGATTGGCTAACCGGGGTGCGAAGGGAGCCGTGCCATTGTTATGTGATTGGCAGCGGGGCGAATTAGCAGAGTTGGTCTCCGGCGGAAATTTTCAAACGAGGTAAGCAGTGCATTCGGGAGCAGAGCGGGGAGCGAACAAGCAGGAAAAAATTGTGCTCTGCTCTGGAAGCAGTTGCAGGTCGGCGATTAAGAGCGAGGTAGAACTTAGACTGTGCGTTGAATTTTAGAGGTTGCTAGTAAGAGGGAAGCTTTTGAAGAAAAAAAGACTAAGGACTTTTCCCCCTGTTTTGGATTATAAGGCTTTTGGGAATAGAGGGTAGCTAACAAGTTATTCTAGGGTTTTGGAGAAATTGCGGAGGATTTTTTAAAGGAGTTTTGACTTTGTTCGGTGGGCGGGAGCCGCGGGGCGCTTAATTTGAGAGAAGACTAAGGATTTTTTTCAGGATTTCCCCTGTTATCGAATATAAGGTTTTGGGAATAGAGGGGGTACCTAACAAGTTATTCTAGGGTTTTAGAGAAAACGCGGAGGGTTTTTTAAGGAGTTTTCCCTTCTTATGTTTCTAAGGATTAGGTTAAGGGGGCCGCGGGGATCGCGAGAGTTTTTTGGCGTTGGAAAGGGAGGGGGGATGAGTGAGTGAGTCTGCATCTTAAGGATAAAGGACACTCTTTCGAGGATGCCAATGTTCACATTTTGGACAGAGGACAGATGGTTTGAAAGAGGAGTGAAAGAAGCCATCTATGTCCACTGTGCGCGACCATCTTTGAACAGAGTCGGGGGTTTACGACACCAACTCTCTGCCATCTATAATCCAGTTTTGAGATCCCTTCCCAGACGCCTTAATGCCCACTCACATCCTGGGCCATCTGATCTCAGGAATTCGCATTCTCAATGTTGATTTTGTAAATTTCCATGCGAGCAGCCCAGGAGAATTTTCAGGCTGCCCTAACACTCCGACACTGGCCTCTCGATCTCCCGTTGGAGAGCCGCGAGCCTCCCCATGATGGTATCAAACTTCTGTTCCATGGTGTTGTCATTCTTTTGATTCTGAGACCTCACAGCTGCAGTGATCCATTCCGTAATGTCTTCCAACTGTCGCTCAAGGGTCCCATTTTGAGCAGGCCTCTCTCTGAAGTATCCCCCCATACGCTCAATGTTGTTGCTTTGAGCCTTCACAGCAGCTGTAAGCGTCTCCAAGGTGTTGACCATATTACGTTCGTTGTGAGAGGTCGCGCCTCGTCCCATCGCTTCAATTCCAGTGGGCAGCCTTGGGGGGGTTTGAACAGCTGGTTCCGCTCTCTTATTTCTCCAATAAACCAGGGCCAAGCCAACTCCGATATGCACGAACCCTGTTATCACGGTTCCGAGTAGATAGATATCTTCAGCGTCCTCGATCGACAGTCCCGCCAGACACATGACCCTCCAGTTCTGCCACCCATCCATCGTGCAGGGAAAGTCCCTCCAGGGCACTCAGGCTCTCCCGAGCCCAGACTTCTGATTGAGAAAAGGGTGTCAATAGCATTCAGAGACCAGTTGATCAAATCCATAATTCTCTTTTAGGTTTTAGAGAATGACCGTGTGAGTCTATTCCAGGGAAAGTAATGCACACGAGACAAGACAAGGACATAGAGGCTAAGCAGGGAAGATAAGGGTGAGGAGGAGAGGAGAAAAGTGCGACCGCCTTCGCTGAGAGCCAGAGAGAAGAGAATTAGAATTTTTATTAGAATTCCTGCTTTTTCCATATCTTTTCATATCACTGGCTTAATCCATTCTGTTGCTTCCTTAGATAAGGGGTATTGTGGTTTAATGGGCCTGTGGGATGAAACAGTCTGTACTGTTACTGAGTCTGCGTTTTTTATTAATCCCACATTCGACCACAGTGTAGAAGGTAAACTTTTAAGTGCTGGCTCTTCTTCCAGCAAGAGAATTTCTCATTCTTGTGTGCTGTCGTGCAAATGAGCGTTGGGTGTAGTTCTTATCACCCAGCCCAGTGTGTATCTCATGCACCCTGTTCTTTTACCCTGTGCCCAAGCCTCTTCCTCTGTAGGTGTATATTTATCATTTTCTACCTTTTGCAGGATTTTACCTAATTGATACCATTGTGTACCTGCTGTTTTTGCAACTGACACATGGGGTTTTGTGATCCTGTTTAGTTTTTTTTTTTTTACTCTGTCTGGTTCACTGAGCATACTGCATTTCCGCATTTTGTGACATAAGTGTTGCAGAGTCAGATATGGGCTTTTTAGGCTGTGTACCGGTTTATCATACAGAGGGTCTGGGCCTGGGGTTTGTTTATAGCGCAGGGTGTTGTGATACTCAGTTGGCTTCGTTTTTCAGATGCTTCTTTGAGCTGTGTAAGCGGTGGCAAATCTAATGACCAGTAGTAGTTTGGCTCTCCTTTTCCTTCCCTCTGATAGGGGTCTCCCTCTACTAACATTATTTCCGCTGTCATACCCGTTTCTGTGGGGATGACTCCTATCCCTAGTTTTGTCATTGCATCTCTTCCTAGTGAGTTTACTGGGCAGGTTGGGTCTATTATACATGGCATATAACAGGAGTGTTGACTAGGTTTGTGCAAAAATGTCAGTGGCTTTGTTAGTGGCTGGGTTTTTACGTGCCCTGACGCTGTTTTCACCATTACTACTTCTCTAGAAAAGGTTGTGCGTGGGGGCTCTGCCTTAAGTACTGTTTTACAAGGTCCTGTGTCACACAACACCTCCAGCTTTTTGCCATTTACATAGACTGTAAGTGTTGGCTTTCCGTCCAGTAAACTTACTAGCTGATGAACATTGTATACTTCAGCTTCATCCTGTTTTAAATTGTTTTCTTTGTTTGTTAATGCTTTTACTTTTTCGTCTATGTGGCTCTCCCTGTCAGCTGTCTGGGTGGTTGCAGTCACAGTGGTTGCAGCTAGTCATTCTGTGTCGGGCATTCTCTGTGTCCTACAATGGCGTGCAAAGTGACCTTCTTTCCCACACCTCCAGCATGCAGTACTAGTGCCATCTGCAGTGTATGTGCCTCTCTGTCTCCCTCTGCCTCTTGCTCCTCCTCTATACATTCCTCTTCTCTTCCTCTCCTTTGAACTCTGAAACCTCCCCTGTAGCCTCCACTCCCACTAAAAGCTGTGAGAGCAGTGTCAGTATCTAGGGCAAAAACTGAGGCCTTCTCTTTGTTTTTCACTACTGTTTGTGCGTGATTAGCATATTGGAGCGCCTCATCTACTGTGCCTGTATCTTGTGTTACCCAATATTTTTCTACATGAGGCCTAATGCGTGGTAGCAATCCTTTGATAAAAGCACGTTTAAATTGTTGCTGATATGGTGATTGTGGGTCATCAGCATAATTTAGACCTGAGTTCTGTCTGAAAACTGGTCTCAGCCTGTCCATGTATTCATGTGGGTTTTCTGTGTCACTCTGTTTAACTTGCCCTATCTTACCATAGTTGGCTCTTGGCGCTAGTTGTTGACGGGCCCTATCAAGCACGGGTATTAATGCTGCTTGGAGGTCAGCATGACCTGGGGGAAATTCTCTACCATCTGGTTGGGAGCTGGTAAAGTCTCCCCTAATTCTTCCCCAGGAGAGCCCTAGGCAGTCCTGGAATAACTGCATTAACTTGTGACCGTTTAAATGCCACTGGGTGATTACTTCATGCACGGCAGCTTGCCATGGTTCATACCCTTCTTGTATTGATGGAATGCCTTTTATTACATTTTGTCTGTCTTTATGTGTCCATGGGCGGTACACAAAAATTGTGGGTCTGTTGTCCCTGCCTCCTCCCTGACCCATCACCTAGAAGTGTGCCATATCTGGGGTTTGCTACTTCAACTAATGGACATGCTAGTGTAGATGGTGGTGGGTCTGGGTGTGAACCACGATCGTCGCACTCTTCTTCAGAGCCATAATAAGATCTTCCTGGATGAAAATCTGTTTCATGCTTGGCTAACATTGTTTGTGCAACCTCATATGCATTGTCGAATTTAATTTTCATTGCTCTTGTCCATATGGGAGATCGTTTGAAACGAGATTTTGGTGTAATACTGGTTGTTTTTTCTGCAGCTAGTGTGGAAGATTTAATGTAGGGATTTAAAAGAGTTATGTGGGTCTGTCAGTGGAGGTCTTTGTTCAGCACGTGCCTGCTTTGTAGTTTCATCATCAGGGGTTATTAAAGCTGCTGCTAATTGTTTTTTCTTTTCAGTTTCGTTTTCCCATGCTTGTAAAGTGTAAAAGTAAAGTATGCGTGTTAGTCCCCATAGGGAAATAGTTCCTCTGCATTTAACCCATTCACCCAGTGAAGCAGTGGGCAGCCACCAATGCAGCGCCCGGGGAGCAGTGTGTAGGGACGGTACCTTGCTCAGGGGTACCTCAGAGTAGCCGTTCAGTGGAGTCGAACTCCCGACCTTCCGATCATGGGGCCACCACTCTACCTACTGAGCTATCCCTGCCCCGAAAAGCCTATACTCTTGTTTTAATTTTTTCTTTGGGTCTTTTGTTAATGTAATTTCTTGCTTCAGGACAGCTCTCAGCTGGGTAACAGCTGAGGGACTGCATTTCCCTTCCCAGCTGCGGTTTTTAGCTTTTTGTGGATTTCTCCACCTATTTACAATTATTTTACCTGCTCCGGTTTGTTGTTTTTCTAACCATTCCTCATCAGGGCCCTGTTTCAGGAAGCCGGTTTAGTGGAAAAACTGAGTAAGTATACCCTGAGTTAACGAAAACTCTGGTTTATCGGTTTCACAAAGCGAGTTCAGCTGAAGCCTGAGTGAGTCACTATGACGATACACGCCGTGAAGCTAACCTGCCCCCTAGTAGGTTTACTACAACTAACCCTGACTTTCTCCGCCCCTTTGTCGGAAACCTGACAGTAGGAAGTGTCAGACATGGCGTGTCCCTTCCTTGAAGAGCCAGTAGATCTTGAAGCCCAAATGCTCCGCAGAGCTCTCCGCCGGGAGAGAGTGATCAGAGCGCGTATGGACATTTTATCATTACCTGATGATTTTCTGTGTGAACGTTACCGTTTCTCAGCACAATCAATAAGTTACTTGGATAACATCCTCAGGCCACATATTGCGCATATGACACATCGCGGACATGCTCTCAGTTCATTACATATTCTTTGTACCGCACTCCGTTTCTTTGCAAACGGGAGCTTTCTGTACAATATCTGTGACGCTGAGCACGTTTCCAAGGCTACCGTCTGTCGGGCAGTCAGGACTGTTACAGTAGCACTGAAACGTCTCCTGCACTCGTTTGTGGTGTTCCCCGGTCACAGACCCACAAGATTCATCAAAGAGGGATTCCACAAAATTGCAGGTATCAGGAGAAGAGAGGATCACAGGGAGCTCACCCTGTGGGGGGTTAACACACACACACGTATGCAAAATTGACGGACACCGCTATGCACATAATAGAGACGTACCACTGCAGCTCGGTGTGTGTGGGTCTCTCCCTGGGCCCTCACCCGTGCAGCACGTTGACAGTTTCCAAGTGTCTCAGTGTTGTCTATTCACCTAACTGTTTGATGACTGTCATTCTCTGTCAGTAGGACAGTAACTGCACTACGACATAGTTCATATTGGTCAAGGTGACTGTGCAGAATGGATGTATGCACGCCATGTATTGTTTTGGATTTACCCCTTATGTAGGCACTTGTGTCTTGTGGGTTTGTTGCCACAGAGGATGTCCCCGCAGAGATGCCTTCAGCCACAGGGCGCCCACTGTTTTGGCTGAGGGCCAACTGCTCAGCCTCTGTGAGTGGTGGTGGTGGAGGACCCCCACCTGTTTTCCGGGCCTCCGCTTTTTTTCTGTTGGCTGTGACAGCACACATTTGAGCATACAGAGTAGGCAAATATGTACTTGTGATGTGCTCAGATAGTTTCAATAAGTGCTCACAGAGGGGAAATTACTGTGGCCTCTAACTGCAATTGATTTACATAGGACACACAGACACTATGGCTCATAATACAATTACACCTTACCTGTTTGGACTATGTTCTTATATTTCATTTTTACTTGCTGCCAGGTACGTTTGGGGCCTGTTGGGTTGCACCTGCGCTCACATCACATCACATATTAATATGTAGAAAAGGACAAATGGGGTAACATATAATGAAATAACGTGTTAAATGGGTGGGAATCCCTAGATCAATGTTTAAATTGTCACTCACGCATTGACTCTGTCGGCTATGTTTTGCCATGCATGCTCCCTTTCCTTTGCAGCTGCGGCTGTGTTGCTTTTTTTCTGCATGATGTGCATGCTGTCGGCATATGCTGCCATCAGAATTTCCGCCTCGAGCGCTGTGAAATACGTCGCCCGCGCCTTCTTTCCCTCCGTCTCCATGGTGACTCGCTTAATCTGTGCTCCACTAATCGGGGCTTTAAATATCCTCGTGCGCGCGCTTGACTTGGGGTTGTGGCAACTCCGCGTTGATTGAACTAATTGTTATCAGCCTTTCTGAAACGGAATATTCCGAGTTGGACAGTTCGGGGTCACTCAACCGTGAGTGTCGTTTTTCACTCTGGGTTTTCCAAACCGGCTTCCTGAAACAGGGCCCTGGTGTTAATTTTGCTTGTTTATTCCCCATTTTCAAAGATTATACTGGACCATCCCTGTCACACGTGACTTCAGAGTGGTTGCTGATACGGCCTTTGACTTCACCCTAGAGGTGAACGGTATCAGTTTTGAGATGAAACTCAACGTTCTCCTTTGTCACCAGTACGTGAGCCTCAAGCAAAGAAAACAAAAGGTAAGTAGTTCAGCAGCGTATTGTGCTGTAAAATCAACTTACTTCCAGACACATACACACATAGACTCAGGTTTTAGAGGTAGCCATAATCACTTCGTAACAAATTGTAAAAGCGCACAAATGTCTAATTCGGTTCCTTTCGGCAAATCCTACCCTACTTTAAACCTTTGTGGCGGTTTTATATACCAAAATAGTGTTTAAAGAAGAAACCACCAATTGAAATAAAG
>NW_024582913.1:164288-166527 GCF_018398535.1 Haplochromis burtoni
TAACAAATATACCAGAAACGGGGGGTATAGCGGAAGCTGAACACCAGTAAACCATGAAACAACATATATATATTCTTTTCCCACAGTACCTATAATGTTAACATGTTAGGAAACAAAAACTAATTGAATAATCCTACAAACTAATTCAAATCAAAGCTGAATTTTAATGTTGTTAACAATACAGAAGCGCACACACAGCAACACAAACATAAAGAACTAATTAATATTATTGGAGACAACGATACAAAACACACACATTTCAAAGCCTCAGAAAAATTACCAGAGAACCTAACTGTCTGACCAGCATGCTTCACAGACAAATTTGTTTTCTTTGCTCTTGCGGGGCTTCTTTACACAGCCCCTGTGGTACCACCGTGGGCAAATGTCACAGCCAATCTGAATTAGACAAAACAAGGAAACACAAGTATTATGTTAATAGTGTTGTACAAATAAGTATTTAAATAACAATTTTGCAAAATACTCAGATCATAAAGCAGTCCACCATTCATTACAACTACAATAAGTCAGATGATGTATTCACATGGTCTGTGACATTTTTAAAATTATATTTTTGTTTTGTTTTTTTAATCAGCTTTTTAAGCTGAATGGGCTATGGACATGTAAAACATAAGCATTTACCCATTCCGTGTCACCATCATGGTTCCCACAATAGTGGCATAGGTCAGTCAGGTCATCTTCAACAACAAGAAGCAAATACTTTAATTTTAATAATAATGAACTCTGTTTGCATGACTACATAATAAGATTATAGCAATAAAAGAACAATGTTAAAAACACGTTCAATGTAACAGTTTGTAGTTTACTGTTTAATTTATATTTGTAATGATACCTGTATTCTCAAGAAGACATATTGCAATCTGTTGTCTCAGACTTGCAATACTTGAAGCAGAGTTCTCAAACTCTACTGGAACATCTTTTAAGATGCACTCTGCAAACTGTGAATAAAATGTATAACAATGCTGTCATTATTTGAAATAACATTTGCTATTCAAAAAATTGGAATCATATTTATTTTTAGAAAATCATAGTAAGTGCTTGTGTTGAACAAGAAAGAGGACACAAATGGAGACACTGGAGGAGACCGAGCAGAGACTAGAACCAAAAGCAAGTGATTTTATTAAGGCAGGTAAACATGAACAGAATGCCAGCAAAGATGGAACAGGAATAACAACTAAATTGGGAAAATAATTATGAAATTATGCTAAATATGAACCAATTTAGACAACTATCACAGCTCCTTCCTGAAACATCCTTGCTGCAGGAAGGAGCGCTTTCGCAGATCATTCATCCCAACAGCAGTTAAACTCTGTAACTCCTCAATGACGATGTCATAATTCACTGGACTTTGTGGACATCCATGGTCAAAATTAATGCAAAATGCACCTTCTCTGTTTATGGAGGTGTGCAGGTATATATGTATACATATGTATATTTAGTGTCTATGTGTGTCTTCATGTACATGTAGATATCTATTACTTCACAGGAACAGTAATGGTAGAATAGTTATGTTAAGCTATATAGTTTGTCTTGGATATTTCCACAAGCACATCCATAAGCACATACTTTGTATGCTACCGTTCTATAAAGTGTATTTTCTATTTGTTTGTATTTACTGGTATTTTTGTATTTTCCTTCTGATACATACTTTACCTACTTGAGCTGAGGTAACGCAAAAATTTCACCTTTGTGTGATCAATAAAGTCTTATCCTGTCCTATCCTATGTTATCTTATCTATGATGACTACAATGCGTATTGTGATGAGACGTGGAGGTAAAATACACAGATGACTTGACAGCAAAACAAAGGAAGAAAAAGGTCTGAGATACAGACAGGAGGTGATCATGGAAATTGGAAGCATATAGGGAAACGGCTAAGTGAAATGAAAATTATGACATCACAGTAGAAGAGTAAAATTAAACACTAAGAAGAAAGAAGCACAGGACTGTCAAAGTAAAACAGCAAGCATAACAACATGCCGACATGACACGAACCAACAAGGGAGGCTTGACAACATCAAACACACAGACAAGAAATACATGTCATATTAACTACATGACAAGAACTGGCTTACACAATGGGCTATAGATGATAACATTAACCCTTGTATGGTGTTTGGGTCTGTGAGACCCGTTTTCAGTTTTTTTCAAAAGAAAAATTAAACAATTATTTTTTCAACCTGAAATTCATTGGCTTTGTCTTATTTTCTGTGAAGAACAT
>NW_024582913.1:167551-168671 GCF_018398535.1 Haplochromis burtoni
GTTTTGATAACCGAGACGACAGACCAGCTCGACGGCAGAGAGACAAGCTAGCTGCCATCAGGACAGTGTGGGATAAGTGTGTGCACCACCTCCCCCTGTTTTACAACCCTGGGACTAATGTCACTATTGATGAGCAGCTGATCCCATTTAGTTGGGAAACATATTGCTTCACGTGTAAATGTGTTGTCTTTCCACTCACTCCACTTGATTAGAACTGACTTTTTTTTATAACATTTTATAAAAAACCCAAAAAACAAGAAGCACATTAATTCATAAATGTGATCTAACAAAGGTAAAGGGAAGAAATTAACCATGTTTGCTGTTCATATGGCTTGTAATTGGGATGAAGTAAACATCTGTTGAGTAATTTAATATAAAATTATTTGATAGTGTTAACAATCTGTAAGATTGTTGTTACTTACAGATAGGCTGGGCTGAGCATTTGTGGAACTAATGGTCTACTGAGATTTTCACACAAACATCTCACAACAGAATGGTTGCAAAAACACAATTTAGTGAGTGGCAGTTCTCTGGGACAAATTGTCTAGCTGATACATACCAGAGAATGCATTGACTGCTACAGCTGGTAGGGGGATTACATAAACCCAACATAACTGAACATTTACAACCAGGGCTGGCAATAGAGCATCATGCACCAAGAATTGAGGAAGTTCAAAAGGAAATTTGAAGTCCATGGACGCTTACATACTCAGAACATAAAATATTGAAAGCTGAAATCTTATAAACGTTTACTCTTACACCATGTAAGTAGTTATGAAGTTAACCTCATTGCCATTAACATAAGGAAATTAATGTAAGCAATTGTGAAAAATATGTATATTTGATCATGTAATTTATCATAATTTGCTGCAGATTCTGCATGCCTTTTATTCATTATATTTCAGTCATGGTCTTACACATACCTTCAATACGTAGGCACCACATGAAGTTGCATACTGTTGAATAGGATGAGGCAGTGTGTCACATGCCCATCTTGATGCATTAAGCCCTCTGTGTCTCATGAAAAACCTGAAAGACATATGTAGTAGGGCTGGGCGATATGACCCAAAATTCATATCTCGATATTTTTTAGCTGGATGGCGATATAAGATATATATCT